>NC_057941.1:22228988-22528988 GCF_018555375.3 Anguilla rostrata | reverse complement strand
AGTGCGAGACCCGCTTGTTTGTGGTGTTAGGTTTTCTGTTACGCGGTTCGCCGATCTTGAATGAACCAGACGATAAACATAAACGAAGCCGAGCGTTTAAAAAATGGAAATGAGGTCGGGGCGAACGGCCCTCTGCCCCTTAAGCCCAGGGGCGTCGCGGGCGCGCGGGACTCTGCCGTCGTCAGAGGAGCTCCGGCGGCGCGATGGCGATGGCTGGCAGACGCTGGCGAGATCGCAGGGAGCCGTGTCTCCAGCTGCAGAACGGAGACGCGCTAATGGCTGAGGCAAGTGGGGCTACGCCCAATGGGGGGGTCACCTTGTAGACGCCTCCCTGGCATCGTTCGCCGTCTTCATTAATGCACAAAACTGGAGCCAAGCTGAATGGGAGAACAAGGGGAGGGGGTTGGTGTGTGGGGAGAAGGGGGGCGCAGGAGTGGGAGCTGATTGATTTGGCATAGAATGTAGGAAGAAAGAAGATCTGGGACAGAAAATGAAGGAACGCCACCGCGGCTCCCAAAATCAATCTCCATTATTAGGTGTTGCATAATCAATTGTCATTAATTCAACCGCAGGAGATGGTTGGAGAAACTGCAGCTGAGATGATTCGGCTGAGCAAAGAGTTAAGGACTGAGGCGGCTAATTAAGGAGGCTTCCGTCTCCTTGAAATTATATCCTTTAATGCAATTTCATAGCAATCAGAGGAGGATTCAGATGGGTGGAGCATATGTTGCACCAAAAATAAACCAACAAAGGGAAAAATGCAAACAAGGGGCCAGGCAAAGTCCACAGAAGGAAAGTCGCTTGACATGGCTCGACTTACGAGTACCGACTGGACCTCTCTAGCTAGTTTTGGCAAGGCTGAGGGAACGCTGTCTTCCAGCTCTCGGCCTGCTTAACTAATCTCTCATCTCAGCTCTCTGCCTCAGAGCCTGGACACTGCAACAGAGCCCAGTTCCTTACCTCCGAGCTCCACAGCACTCTACTTAGCCCTGCCTCAACACCCTTCTCACTCCAGCCTTGGCCTGGGTCTCAAGTCTCAACCAGCCTCATGTCAAGCCTAGTCCCAGACAGACACACTTATACCCTGCGACAACCGCGCTGCTAACTGAGATAAGTATGGACAGACCGCTGCTAATTTGCGGGCGGAGCATTGCTCCTCACCCGCCTGTCACTCGTTTAAACGGAACCTCCCACTGCATGCTGACTGAGCGGGCGACGGACCCGCTGGTTATGATCACACTGCACATGCATTATCTCAGATCACAGCTCGGTCCTCACCACATACGCCCTGGCTAGCAGGGCTAGGTCATAGCCTTCTTACTGACAACTGTAGCAAGATTTAAAAAGTAAAACTAACAGTGCGTGGCAGGCCCTACAGAGGTGGAAGATGAAAGGAGCCTGGCTGAGAATGGGAGGGGCCAGCATAGGTGGGGACTAATGAGGAAAACCATGTTTCCAAAATTCATAGAGGGGCGTGCTGAGGCTGAATTGGGAATTGGGAAAATGTGAGAGCACACCGATGACAGATGTAGACATAAATTGCTGAAGCATTGTCTCGCAAATGGTGCCTTACGCTGTCAATAATCATAGACCAAAAAACACCTGTGCAATGCAACGTCATTTAAAAAGACTTCGGGAGAAAAGGAAGTGGGAGTTTTTTTTTAAACGAGAGCATGCAGATAAATTATATACTTCTCTATCACCAAGTCTCTTTGACAGGGGAAGAGAAAACAGAATTACTACCTGCCTCCAGCTTCGTCAGAATCTGCTCCTTTTTGTTTCTCGCAGCAAGAGCGAAAAAGTGAAAAGCTACATAAATTAAGACATACCACCATTTTTACAAATGGCAAATTCCAGTATCTACAGCCATGGTCCACACAAGATAAGCACTGGCTTACACAACGACGTGCAGCATCAGTCATTTTCTGTAAACTGTTGGCACAAGTGATGGTAAATGAGTGCTAACCGATCACGCAATCAACCGTCATTCATTCAACAGAGGAGAGGTTAAAAAATAAAAAATCAATCAGAAAGCTACCAGCGCACAAACAGCTAAGACCCCGCAAAGAAGCGGTCAGGAAACCCGGTTTAATCAGCGCTGTTGTTTCTGTGAGAGGACACAGTAAACCAGTAAAACCGGAGCGTGGCCAGTGGCACTGCAGAGCGAGCGAGCAAGCTGTTGGGCGTCACGCTCTCCAGACTCCGGTCTCTGATGAAATGCGTCTCGTTGGTAACGGGCGGAGGGCTGCGTTGCGGCGCCCGCTGACGCGCTCCGACCTCCGGTCACCGCGCGGAACCCTCGCGCCGTGTAACAGACCGTCTTCTGCCGCGCGGGGCCAACAAACATCTCCCCGGCTCTCCGGCCGCCGAGCCACAAGCCCTCCGCTAGACCACCATGCACATCGCTCCGTAAGACTCCAGGAGATCAGCCATAGACCAGCACAGCCACACGTCTCATCCCACAGTCTATGGTCCTATCCTAGCCACAATCCCTGAACCATAGATATTATGCAAGTCCCCATGTTTAACCATTCCCTGATCAGTGTAGACCTACCCTAAAAGTCACTTGCTAGATCTTCATTTATTTCTGTACTGTACCTCTTAAACATAGCATGAGCAGTATGTTTACCATACATACTGCGCCGGTGTTTATGAACTACACTCTAATTAATCAGGATCTACGCTGTAAAATAAAATGAATGTCCTCCACAGCCAAGAACATGTGTCTCAGATACGACATGCACTGAAGCGTTAGTTTACAGAGCAGACTAATGATCCACACCGCTGTATTTCACAGATGGCGTCTTCTAAGAAGATGCTTATTATACCAACACCGTCTAGAATGCCGTTCTTCATCCCTAAAAGACACAATAGAGAAGGGGGGGGGGGGGGAGGGGGCCCTTTAAATGGCTCATTATTTCCCTGCTAGCTCTACATTAAAAGGAGACGCGCAGATGGAGATAGGCGATGGTGATAAATAGAAGCGAACGCTCACGAAGATGAAGCCCCTCCGATTACCGGCTCCAACAGGTGGCTGCTGGGATACGCCGCGGCAGGAAATGAGGCCGGAGATTGGAGCCTCTCCCCTCCTCCTCTCACCCCCGACTCCGAAGACGCCGGGCCCGGATCCAAACGCGCTGATGCTTCATCCTGCTCGCGGACGTGCGGGACCGCACGCGAGGTGAGGATGTCGCAGGGCAGTGCACCAGCCCGGGGCGTGCCACTCGCCCGGCCAAACACTCCAAACACACTCTCCACAGACGGAGCCAGTAAGGCTCGTCACTGCCGGGGTTCCACACACTGAAATGGAAACGCACCGATACCGCTGCCAGTCGGCTCTCCCCCAACCATTCTCCACAGCGTACACTTTATTGATCCAACCCTTTCTCACTTTCACCCGCTTCTCCATACACTATTGACCGATACACTCTTGTCGCTAAATTCAATTTGGCTGGCCTGAGAGCCAGTGGCAGAGTATTGGTGTAGTAATAATGGGGTCTTTTATAGGCTGGGCCTTGGTTGTGTTTCATGCCGCTCGGTTAATATTTCAGACGCCCGTCCTTCTCGCATTGCCCCGTTTGCCGTATTGATTTATTTGCGGTTCCTGCTCCCACCGCTGGGGCGAGAGACAATATATTACACAATTTAACTCCCTTCAAGAACCTCATTCCACGTCCAAATGACCACGAATAGCTTTCATTAGAGCGGACTGTTCGATTCGTCATAGAACCTCCTTTCCTGAAAAGACACAGATCTTGAGACGCGAACAGCTCGCGGGGACTCTGTGTTCGTCTGCGATTACAGTGGCAACAGGAAGCCGCTCTAGACTTCCCATCCTGTGGCAAAGTCCCATCTGCTGACCAGGCTTTCACCTTATATGGTAAACCGAGGCTGTGACATCCTGTGACGTCAGTTGTCAGGGGGATAATACTTCCTGCTCCACCCCACTGAGCAGTGTTGAATTTAGGCAGGGATTTCTAATCTGGGCCCAGGATATACAGAGGCCTGATGGAGCCTGATATGTAGGTGTGACAATGGGCCCTGCAGCCGACCTCTGACCCACAGATCTGAAGGGCCTTTCTCACATCCTGCCCAGCACAGTGCCCGCTAGAACCCTGATTTCGCGTGACCATAAGTTCCGGAAACAAGAGAAACAAACTAAACAAACAAAAAACTTTTTAAAACCTAAACCAAGGGTCCAAACATTTTGTCTAAACCTTGCAAGAAACTGTCCCCTAATAAGTGATATTATATTTGCATCATTTGCATAACAGAGTTAATCAATCACATTTTATTGAGTTATTTCTCCGTTTATACTGACCTCCTGTACAGCAATAACTTTCTATACCAAGAATCCAATAACACAGTCAATAGAGCTCATTGCTAATTCAATTGGGCCTATGGCCCTACAGGCAGAACAAATGCAAAACTGAACCTATGCAAAGTGAATGTGAATTGCAATTACTAAATATATCCAAGATCCTCATTAATCCGCTTGGGGATGGTGTGACCTGAGCACTGGTTTCTTAAAGAAATCAAGATTAACATTGTGGCTGACCAATGGAGTCACATCATTCTCTCTGATAGTATTCATATCTCATGTCTGGATCTCAGAAGTGCTTGAAGCACAGTCCATAAAGGAACCAAATCTGGCTCTGGATGTGCATTAGAATAGCTATCTTTCGGTCCTCTGATGACCAGTCCTGGAGGCGGAATAATGGACACATGTTGGCCTGGTTCGTGGTGGCTGGTCGTCCAGGGGAACGGCGCAGCAGGGGCTGCTGGGAGGGAGGTTATTGTGCCCCCCACAGCCAGGCACTGAATCTGGTATTAAGTCGGTGCTAGTGCCCAGCAACTCCACAGGGTGACCCACGGCTGGCATTATCGTCGCCAGGGATGCGATTAGGGCGTCTCATCGCTCACTAGCGACCCCTGCTGGCCGCTCTGCTGGGGCCTGGAAGCCTGCCTGGAGAGACGAACATGAAGCGTCCTCCTCTGACTCACGTCTGCGGGAGCTTTACATGCGGACTGCAGTGTGATAACAAGCAATGGCAACACCGGAGCTCTCCCATGATCAATAGCGGAGGTTCCAGCAATGAGCGCTGATATATACAATTACATGTACACCTGGACATTTCAAATTGGGGAGTAAATAGCAAGGGGGGGAAGAAAACATTTCCAATGCACACCGATAGATCTGCCCCTATGGGCATTAATCACATAGAATGGGCAATAACGTGTGAGAGACTGTACTGCCTGAGCATTGATCGCTCACAGACAGGCATGTGATGAAAAGCTGGGCCGAGGGGAAGCTGCTCTGGAGCCACTCTCCCCCTCTCCATGGGTAATTCGGTCCTCCAGTGGTCCACACACAGCCTTCCCCGATTTCCACACACCTACAGCTGCAATTATTTTGAGCCAGCGCCATTAGCCGCCAAATAATACACAAGGGCCTTAGCACCGACAGCCTACAGAATGCACGCTGGCAAACAGTTCTATGAAAATAAAAAGGTGATATCATACACGTTTGAACATGCCCAAGACTTTGGCAAAGGTATTTCTTTACTCAGTTGTGTGTTCTTTTGTTTGTTTTTGTTTGTTTTGTGTCAGGGAAACGTAGAGGGTAAATGTGTCTGACTACCACAGAAAATTGTTCCCAATTTGAGCAACATCTTGTCATCTTCTCACATCATCTTTTTCACCCACTGGACTGGAACAATTTAATACTGTCACTGAAATATTCACACAATGCACCCTGAGTGTGCTGAGGGCGAAGGGCCACACGGTGGACTATAGACACACACATGCACACACATGTACGTGCACAGAGACATACACACACAGGTATGCATGCACACGTACACACATACACACACGCATGCATAAAGACAGGCACAAAAACACACACACAAACAAGCATGCATAAGCACAGACACAAACACACACACACATTCACTCACACACACACACACAGGCATGCATAGACACACACAAACACGCATGCATGCACCCAATGCAAACAATCCTCCAGGAAGACCAACAGGAAAGAGATAAGGAATCAAACTGGAATGCAAATGACTTATTGGTCATAATAGCTCTTTTCCTGCTCTGAAAACACCCGAGACTGAGGTACTCTCTGTATTTCTTGGTTATCAGATGTCTTGAGAGTCCCTGTACTTCACAAGAAACCCCAACACCAGTTCAGCCACCCTGAAAACACAGAAAATAGCCCTGAAATACGGACTTGAGAGACCGCGGACTACGAAAACATTAATTGTTCGGGCTGGTTGAAGGGTGTCTTTCCCCTAAACACGTAATTACTTTGTCTGGTGGAGATTAGCTGTGAGTGACAGGGCGATCTGTCAGCACTTGGAAGCCGACTGTTTGTTACTTCTGTGAGAAAGCAGAGGGCCTGAGGTGGAGGAGGACCAGTCAGCGGGACGGTGAAAAGTGCGTCCATACAGGGAGAGGAGGAAGCGGTGGGAGGCGACAGAGGGAGCGCGCGCATGACGACGTGTTTACCGCGTTAAAGCCTGGCTGGCCAGAGGGTGCGTGGGAGAGGACAGGTTGCAGGGCTCTGATACATTCAGCTGCATGGGTCTGCAAACGGGGAAGATGGAACACTGGCAAAATGCTGACACTCTATAAGCTGGTCCCGGTCCAACAGTCTTCTGTGTGCGCGTGTGTGTTTGTGTGTGTGTTGTTGTTTGTGTGTGTGTGTGTGTGTGTGTGCAAGTGTGCAAGTATATGTGCGCCTGTGTGTGCATGCACGTGTGTGCCCCTGCTTGTGTGTGTGTGCATTTATGTCCATGTGTGTGCATGTGTGTTTGTAAGTGTTTATGTATGTGCGCATGTGTGTTTGTATTTATGTATGTGTGCGTGTGTGTGCTGCATGTGTGTATGTGTTTGTATGTGTTTATGTACGTGTGCGAGTGTGTGTGCGTGTGTGTGTTTGTAAGTGTTTATGTATGTGTGCGTGTGTGTGTGTGTGTGTGTTTGTGCACACATCTGTGCTTATGTGTGAATATGTACGTGTCTGCGTGCATGTGTTAGAGCATGTGAGTGAGTGCATAACCTTCTGCTGCCCTGGTTGGCTGGGCGGCAGTAAAAACACAAGCTGTCTGCGCAGGAGTTTGTGGGCTGGGGTGGCCATATGCGCAGGGAACAGACTCTGCTTAGCATTGGAAAACGCACAGAGGGCGGCCTGGGGCGGGCATGTCCAACGGGGGGAGAGCGGCCATTAAAGGGCTGCCCCCGCAGAGCAGCAGACAAAACGAAGACCACAGAAACTGCTCGAGTAGGTCATTCCAGGCCCAACACACACACACACACACACACACGCACAGGCACATGCACACTCACAGGCACACACACACACACACGTACAGGCACATCACACACACACAGGCACACGCACAGGCACACACACAGACAAACGCACAGACACACACACACACACAGGCACAGGCACACACACACACACACACACACACACACAGGCACACACACACACGCACACGCACGCACAGGCACATACACACACACACGCACACAGGCACAGACACACACACACACACAGGCACACGCACAGGCAAACACACACGCACAGAGCACAGAGCACACACACAGGCACAGGCACAGACACCACACACACACACACACACACAGGCACAGGCACACACATACACACACGCATACATACTTGTGGACATGCAAGCAGACACAAAGACAGGCTCATGAGATAAAGTCACACGTAAGGCAGGCACACATATGTGAATACACACACACACACACACACACAGACAGGGACACACACAGTAACACACACTCACACACAGGCATTTCTGCATGCACACCCCCCAGCTCAGAGACAGGACAGGGACAGGGACAGCGGACACATAAGCCGGTAAACAATTTGTCAGCGCCTGGCAGAGGAGCCTGCCATTGACTCACAGATCACGAGGGGGGGCACGGAGGGGTCAGTCCCGTGCGCGGGGGCGCAGGGAGACGCCGTCCCGGCAGCCCCGCAGGGACAGGGCCGGGGCGCGTCAGCCGAGACAAGGGGAGCAGCCCCAAAACCGCCCCCACACCTGTCACAACGTCCCAACAAAACCCTGCGTCGCCAGAGCCGTAATTCTAATCACATTTCCCCATAATTCTCCCCTTTTGCCCCCTTTGTGTGCAGCCAGAGGAATGGGCGCTCTGGGAGAGGAACGGGGGTCCCGCACCCCCACACCCCCCACACCCCCACCGCCCCAGAGAAAAGAACCGTGCACCGCAGGGCTGAGGGTGCGGCCTCAATCACCACAGACAAAAAAAACCCCTCTCCCAAACAAGTGAGGGTCCTGAGACCGTATGATAATGTAAATCACAGCCGACATGCTAATGGCTCCCCTGGTCTGCGTAGCGCTAGGCTACGGTACGTCCGAAACTACACGGGACATAAATTCTGTTTCCTGCAACAGCCGGCAGGAAACAAGGGTAAACCACTATAAACGTCAGGAGGTGCAAAGTCCAGGGGTGAGAGAGTAAAAGTCCTGCCCTGTGTTTCCTTCACCCGTGTACTCAGGCAGACTACACTTCACTAATTAGTTCTACCTCCTGGCTAAAGAGTTATGCTAATTTACAAATCCAGGTGATTCGGACAAAAAGAAAAATAGAAATTTCAAAATTAAACTGAAAAAAAGAATCCAGTTACTAGCTTAGTGTTTTTTGTTTGTTTTTTTGTTTTTTCAAATTGAAAAATAGTCGTTTGTAGCTACATTGAGGTAATAGTGGTTGGGGAAGTGGATTTGTGATTGGCTGATTCCAGTGTCACATCCCAAACAGAAAAAACGTAGTACCCTTGGGCAAAAAAAGTAATTAGAAGTGCTTCAGAAGTTATCCAGCTCGGTAAATGGGCAATATTTAACATAACCTCTAAAAGCCTTGGTAAGATAAGGGCATCTGTAAAGAAACAATGCCATGTTTACTCTGATATGAATGACAATCTGATTCTAAAATGTGGTAATTCTGCCCTCTAGTGGCTAAAGATAGCCAAGCATGTCAAGTCACCAGAAGTTCATTTATCTTGTATAGTTTACTGAATGTGCAATAAATTACAGAACTGGAATCATTTTGTACATATTGTGCAAGGAAGTTGAACAGTGCCTGGTTTAAAAAAAAATCCAATTTATATTCTATCCTACCTTAAACAAATGAAACATTTCCTTACAAATACTGCCACCTGGTGGTAATTTAAAGATAAAGCAAGAGGGAATAGAGGGGAAATGAGCAAAATAAAAAATGAACGTCTTGGATTTTTTTGCAACGTGTACTGCAGTAAAATTTAGAAGGTACTGACCTGCCAGAAACTGCCAGATTTGTCTTGAGATTTTTAACCAAACGAGTCTATGGTAAATACGTTTTCAATTGGTACAAATTAAAAATTGAACAAAAAAATACAAGTAAATAAATTAATATGCATGTGCGTGTGTGTATATAAGTTTTATACATTATATTTTATGGAACCATTCCATCCTGAAAATACTGGACAAAATATTGAGCTACCGAGCCACCTGATAAAGCAGTGAGGTCGAGTCCTTTATCTTTGGAGTCGCCATCTGGTGGTTGTAAAAGCAAAGTGATCTTTGGACAATTACATGATAGCAAATTTCCACATATCTGTTGTATTTCTGTGAGGTGTTTATTAGGAATTAAATATTCTTCCATAAGGTTATCACAGAAGTGGGTGTTGGATTGCATTTCAGTTTCAATGCATCTGTTTTTGAATGCACCAGTCTTGATTTATTTTATGCATCTATTTATAATTAATTCCTTTGATATTTATTTTTTTCCTTTGGAATAAATAACAACTGTTCTCAGTATCATATTCAGTGTTATTTTGACATTATCTTGATGTTGTAGCGTGTTATCATGCCTCCTAGTTTGACTTAACATTACTCTCTGACCTAGCCTATGCTTACTGTGTGAACTGGACTTAACGTGTTCATGGCTATGAATAACCGTTACATGATGAGTATTGTACCTTATCGGACCTGTGTTTTGTAGTTGCTCCAATGACCTTCGGTATGCACTTATTTGTACATTGCTTTTGGATACAAGTGTCTGCCAAATAACTGTAATGTAATGTGTTAAATGATAGGTAGGTGTGATCATTAAGGCCATGTTAGAATCAAAATAGGTAAAAACATTGAGCATTTTACTGTGTACTAAACAAAGCTCAATTCGTATTACATTTACACTTAGAAGACACCCTTATTCTCAACAAGTTATAAGCCAGTGAAGCTAACAAGACTAGAACAGTACTGGACCCAGACTCTTATTCATTTATCTAGCAGAGCTGAATCCTCTGCATTTACTAAGGATTTACTAGTCCTTTTATTCATGTTCAGCAATAAGACTGAGGCAAAATACCCAATTACATTATTTCAAATTAGTACAATTTAATATACACTTCATCAGTTGAAACATTTGGCACACCCTCATATATAATTAAATATGACTAATTGATATAAATTGAAATTTAAATAAACGTAAATGACAATTATTAGAGCATAACTGAGTGTAATTTGGTTAGCGTGGCCTCTGCTTTTGCATTCATAGCCCTGTATGAATTACTTGAGACTACAATAGGTGTTGGGCACCACTGTGTGTCAATGCTGTGGCATTATATGGAATTGACCTTGTCTACATTTACACTGAATTGCAGTGGGGTAAGAGATGCATTCGCTATCCTGTATTGCACCACATTGTGGGCTAGAGCTGGTTTTCATACGGAACAACATCACTTGAGGAAAAAAAAAACATAATATGAAAATAATAACTAAAGTACAACCACCGGAAATGTAGTTTTAAAAAATCATTTTTAGGATGTGTAGCACACTATATGTGCTTTTCTCATGGGGACCATTTCACCATGTGTATGCTAAAGCAAAATTACATATGGTTATATTTTAGCTATGCTTTTTCAGCTTCATTAACATAAATTGTGCGCCGATATCCTTATTTTTCTGTTGCTTCAATTTTATTTGTATAGGGTTTTGTTTTTTTTTTTTGTTCGTTTTTGCGTCTGTGATACAGTTACGTATTCATACATATGTGGAAATGTATGTGGAAATATAAAGCTTTTTTCACCTGGCCCCTATGAAAAAATGACCCTAGTTTAGAGTAACTGCTGATGAATCAGGGGTACATGTTTCTTGTCATGAGGTCATGTAAGTAGATGGTACCTGGTGGGGAAAGTGAAACAAAAAGGGAAGGTTTGGTGTTGTTGTTGCAAGTGTAATCTCCCTGTGGGCTTGGAGAGAGAGGGGATCTGTAACATAAGGGTTAAATGTGTTGTCATTAATAACTTGCATTTTAAACAGTACATGTTTGCACTGCATCACTGGCTAATCAGGGCAGCAGCCAGCCTGAGACGGTCTGTAAATAACACGGCACACAGACCGTTGGGTTCCCATGACTGCTCTCGGTAATGGGAGAAAAGCCCCATAATCACCATCAAGTCCCTTTACTGCTTTCATTATTCCTCAGTAAAAACCAATCACCCAACAGTCATTCAATATTATTTTATTATTCCCAAGTCAACCACTAGAAGGAGTCCTTACCTTATTTCTTATTTCTTTTTGTTATGACTGACAGTATATCACTGTGAAATGTTCATTTAATATATATTTTTGATAATGTTTATGTGATTAGTTATTCCAAAGACATGCTGGTTAGGCTACTTGGAGGAGGGGGGTTAGCAGGGTATTGCTGCAAATGAGTATATATGCTCAGTCAACCAACCCTGTATAACCAAAGCTTAAAACATGTGCAGCTATTGTGCTCAGTCTTCAATCATCGACATATTAAATGGAAAATTAAGACCATGGCTAAACTGGGACATCTAGTAGCATGGAGCACATGTCTATATTATAAAGAGTAGCTGATTTAATTCGCAGTGCCTACATTGCTCTCTTGAGGCTATAAAAGAGGCCAGTGACACAGTGGGGAATACGTTCATGCACACCTTGCTGATAATTTATACCCTGCAGTTTTCACTCAGTTATTTAGAAGTGTAAGTTCTCAGTGTTACCAATGGAGTGGATTCAAATCTGTTGGACAGTGAAATGGGAACAATAAGAGGCAGTATTTTAAATGGGGTGCAGAGCTGTTACAGGACCCTTGAAATGTACAGGCAGGAATAAATGAGCCTCTTTCACACCGGTACTTGGAATGAATTTCAAATATGAAAATGGCATTGTTGTGTACATCTAGAGTAACTTGACAATGTTCCGTGTGGTGTGAAAGTATATAAAAGTTGATCAATAGTAGACACAAAAATAGTTGTTTGAGTAGATGTCAAAATAGTGTCTTCATACATCTTTATTGATGACAGAGTTCATTTTAACTAGTTGATGTCAGCCATTCATGCATGGAGAGAGAATATCAGACATTTGCATGTGAAAACAAAATTGATTTCATAATAAGACACATTTGAGTGGAGACCCAGAGACTTCAATGCCTCCCCCGCCCTTGCACTCCCTCTGTCCCTCTGAGATCAGCGAGTAAACTATTTAACCTCTAGATGGCGCCGTGTACTCACCCACTCCACCCCGAGTCAAACTCCCACCTCTGTCGGGATGCAGAAACAGCGCTCATCTCCTCTACCCCCACCTCCCCCCCCCACCCCCCCCGTCTGTGCAATATGAGGGAGGGAGGGAGGGAGGGGCTTCTGGGAAATGGCAGCCTGCGACGCCTTGCTTTGATGAGCAGGTATCAGAGGACGCCTCTGACCCTGACATTTCCTTTCAAGCGCCCGCTATACGCTGCCACCCTTTCAAATGCAAAACCTCGGGGGGGGGAGGGGAGAGTGGGGGGCGCACCCCTAGCCTCCCCACGCCCCTCTCAGCATGCCCCTAATTAGCAGGGTAAATGATTTTTGTTGTTGATTGTGAGCTAATTGCCAGAGAAAGCTGCCAGTCCTTTGAGACGGGCTCCCCAGAAAGGTTACCTGTAGTTAGCAGCCCAGCTCTACTCTGCATCCTCTTAAATACTGTACCCAGCTTGGAAGATGACTGTCCACAGAGCACAATCGACACAAAGACCCATTTCAGCCCAGTGCACCTTCACTATTACAACTAGTTCCCTTGCCACACTTACAATAGCTGACCTCTAGTGCACAAGTTAAGTCTTCCTCTTCTTCCAAATGCTTCCCTGACCGTCCTGTGGCGGTGGTCTCTTAGCAACCTACCTGAGGTGAATTTAACATGGCTGGAAATCCACCACTAGGTTTTCTAACGATGCAAAATGCACCTCCTGTACACTAAAGTACTGAAATTGCAAATGGTAAATTGTTATCTACACCTTTTGATAGGACAATAATCACAAGCCTGCAAATCCGGCGAACCCTCTCTCAAGGCCGAGTTTGCTCGTTTGGAAATTTACAGAGCAGATTTATTGAAGCCCCCCCCCCACCACCGCCACCACCACCCAGCTCACGGTGTGAGGCCTGTTCCGGTGGGCCATTAACTGTGGCAAGAACACCAACAAACCATCAAAGGAAACGGGACAAAATGTTAAATGCCCAATTAACCTTTGCCTATAGTCATGTATTCTACAAAACACTGAATAAATGAGCCTACAGGCAATTATCACTGTCACATCCTGATTAGGACACTTACAGTGGAGTACATGAGCACTGCTGCAGAACCCATTATATAAAGCCTCCATAAACAGCCTATTTTAGCACACAGAATATTCCATCATCGGAACCATATGCGTGAACACTTGCACGCAAATATTATTGGTTCAAGAGAATCTTTTCTGTAATATATTCTATGTCAGTAAGAAAACGGCATTTAAAAAAGAAAATTTAGGACGGACCTTTCTTGCTCTACTGCACGCATGGGCCCGACGGTTCCTTTACTGAAACAGGGACCGTGTTCTGTGCCAACTGTGGCTGGCAGCCCCGCGTGGAGAAGTACAATCGCCATTAATGTCACCCCGGGAAAGGAGAGTTTCATTCAGTCGGGAAGACTACATCATGCATGAGAAGCGGCTGCAAACATCACAAGTTTCAGAGGAGAGCACACGCAGAGGTCGCCACAATGAGTGTTAGGAATGCAGCTGGGAATTCCAAACTGATGAGAAAAGAGAAAAAAACGATTCACTTTGTTTAGATTCACCTTTAGAAAAGAAACACATTGCTTAAGTAAAAAAAAATAAATAAATAAAATAAAATTTAAAAAATCAGCATCAGGAGCAACACCGGGAATTGGGGAGTGGGTAATTGCTACCCTCTTGTGGTGGATCATTGCAACTACAGGAAGAAGCTGCCTGAGGAAAATCAGGCTCCCTTTTCCTGACCACGCAGCTGTATACAGAATGTTATATACATATAATGTTGGTGTGGGAATAGAGTTGTAGACCATAGGAAGGGGCGGTACTGACAGAGTCCCTGATCTCCTGCCTGTCAGTGCGATGGACATGTTATTGACTACAGTCCAGACAGAACCTCTCCTGTGCTATTCCACTGCCACATTCATTCTCCCTCCCCACACACTGTGTCTCTGCTAAATTAATACAGCATTCCACCCGAGTTAGCCAGCCTGTTCCTCACAAACCCAGCCTGCTTTACTCTACAGATGGGCACTGCCAGCCTGTTCCTCACAAACCCAGCCTGCTTTACTCTACAGATGGGCACTGCCAGCCTGTTCTTCACAAACCCAGCCTGCTTTACTCTACAGATGGGCACTGCCAGCCTGTTCCTCACAAACCCAGCCTGCGTTACTCTACAGATGGGCACTGCCAGCCTGTTCCTCACAAACCCAGCCTGCTTTACTCTACAGATGGGCACTGCCAGCCTGTTCCTCACAAACCCAGCCTGCTTTACTCTACAGATGGGCACTGCCAGCCTGTTCCTCACAAACCCAGCCTGCTTTACTCTACAGATGGGCACTGCCAGCCTGTTCCACACAAACCCAATCTGCTTTACTATACAGATGGGCACTGCCAGCCTGTTCCTCACAAACCCAGCCTGCTTTACTCTACAGATGGGCACTGCCAGCCTGTTCCTCACAAACCCAGCCTGCTTTACTCTACAGATGGGCACTGCCAGCCTGTTCCTCACAAACCCAGCCTGCTCTACTCTAAAGATAGGCACTGCCAGCCTGTTCCTCACAAACCCAGCCTGCTTTACTCTACAGATGGGTACTGCCAGCCTGTTCCTCACAAACCCAGCCTGCTTTACTCTACAGATGGGCACTGCCAGCCTGTTCCACACAAACCCAGCCTGCTCTACTCTACTCTGCCAGCCTGTTCCTAACATGAACTTAGCCTGCTTTGCTATACAGATGGGCACTGAAAGTACCCAGGAGGCAACAGGAAGGTAAGTTACACATTGCAATATCAGACACTCCTGGGCAGGGCCACCAAATTAGACATTCTACTTACAGAATAGGTATTCTGTAAGTATTCATATTCAGCTTGTTGCACTTAAATTCTGTCAAAGCCATAGCTGTTGCTAGATGTGTTCTAATTGGTTGGTTTATCAGCAGAATCTCCTGTAATGAGACAACATTTGCCTTAGTAAACTACTACCAATCACATAATAACTCACAGAAGAGAGTCTCCTAATTAAAACTGTCTGCTTTTACTACTAAAACCACACACCATAGCAAATATGTGACTTGGTGATCTCACGTATTTCTATTCCTGAGACAAACACTGAAGTTCTCCACTTCTGCAAGTCGCCCTGAATAAAAGCATCTTTTATAAATACACATACCGTCTCATGGCAACAGTTGATTTGGTGTGCTCCAGGTACGCTGAACTAACTTATCTTGGCTCTCTTTTTACCAGCTTCCCCCAGAAAACCTCAAATTAATGAGCTTTGCTTGTTAAAATGATTATTGCACGCTAACCTTCTGTGTGTCAGAGAATAGCTCCTGGGAGCGCATAATTAATTGGACTTGCTTTTTGCTCTTTCAAAAGCTACACGGGTTTCAAAAGTCAGGCAGAGCAGCACCCTAGAGTCACACCTCATCTCTCAGAGTGAATCAAGAACAGCCTAAAATGATGAAGGACAGAAAGGCACGGTCAAGCCAGCAGCAGTCAGAGTCGCGGTCAAACCTGCAACGGCCAGGAACACAGTCAAACTGGCAGCAGTCAGGGGCACGGTCAATACTGCAGTGGTCAGGAACACAGACCAGCTCAGAACCGTCAGGGACACAGTGTGTGGTTCCCACACAGAACTGAATCTGTGGATATGAATGAAGCAAAGTCCAAACAGCAGCAGTAAGAGGTAGAAAGATTCAGTTAAACCTGCAGAAAAGAGAAGAGGCACAACATTTAGCACAGTAAGAGTGGTAAGAAAGCACAGCAGAATCTGCATTTGTCAGAGGCTCAAAGGTTTGGTCAGCTTGCAGAATGCAGCCAGAGGGGCAGAGAGCACGGTAGAGCCTACAGCAGTCAGTACTGAGGGGAGTGTGTGGCTTCATGAAGGCTGTAACAGGTGGAGCTACAATTAGCCATTCATCCCTGACTGATGATTAGATTAAAACAGTGAACTGTCAGTAGCATACTGTAGCTCAGCCCATCTCTGTTTGCACACGGTGCTATCACTAACAGTCAGAAAGCAGCGTAGATCATGGGAACCACGTGCAGAGCTGGCAGCGGTCAAACAGACAGCCTGGGCGCATGGTTCCCACAGACTGGGGGGCTGCGGGGAACCCTGAAACTCCAGGCCCAGAGCCCCGCACTAACCCCCCTCTCCCCGCTCATGGCGTCTGAGGGAAAGGTCAGGCGCTATTGATTGCCATAAATAACTTATGAGGCCGAGAGAAGTAAAGAGTCAGAGGGGAGTACACTGAGGCGGCGAACTGCATGGCAATTACAGGCGGGAGGGCTGGGGCTTCAGCACTTCCTCCCCGTGTCTGTGTCATATAACCGCACTGTACTCTGGCAAACCAGGGGCAGGACGGGAACACCAGAAATATACACTTCCACACACCTGGGATTTGATTAAACGAAACAGATTCGTCGGAGGGGAAAGCCTCAGGGCAGGTCATGATAAGGTCATTTGCTGGGTCAGAGGTGATACGCTGCAGCGCACCATGTGCCTATCTGTGCATCTTGACATAGGAATTTACGTGTATGTTTATGTAGTGCTTATCAGGAGTAACACAGCTCTCACGAAGGACCATTCACAGATAGTGTTGCTGAATAAATTCATGCACGTTCCTAGTAATTGCGAATGTCGTATTTATTCAGGGCAGTATTCATATCAAAACATTAAAAATGTATGAATATGTGAAATGTGACATTATGAACGGTGAGCCAGTATTTATTCTATACATTATTTAGGATGGAATAACAGACAGGACACCGTGGTACTGCAAAATGTAAAATGAACATCCCACAGTAAATTAATAAAGCCAGATTTTACATACTGGTAATCGCGCACACCAATAACCGACATTAGATTTGCAGATCAAAGTAAGCAAATATGCATTTCTCCCTCCGAACAAATGTGTTTCATAGAAACCCCCCTTTCATTAAACAGCTGCAGGGACCTGTCTCCTGTCTCCTGTCTCCTGTCTCCTGTCTCCTGTCTCCTCTCCTCCCCTCCCCGCCACCCCCCACTTCCATCTTATTGGAGGAACTGAAAGCACTGACACTTTCCTGAGACAGTTTCACAAATGTCAAAGGTATACGTGTTGCTTTCGCTGTGTCACTGCAATAACGCGAAAGCACAGCATGGACATTCACCTTGGCTTTGTTCTGCACAGGCAGTCCAGCTGCATGCAACACACAGCACAGAGCTCACGGCCAGCTGCAGCAGAGGGGAGGGACGTTCCAACCAATGGAGAAGCAGAGAAATAAAATGAAGAGAGGTTAATTAAAACCACACAGGCACGCACACACACGCACTCACCCGCACGCACGCACGCACGCATGTGCAGTCAGAGGTGGGGTCTGTGGGCCAATGCCATTCAGCACAAGGACCCCAGGACTTGTTCACACCCCCCCCACCTCCCCGTACCTGCCACCGGGCTGTTGGGCTGGAATAAGAACACCAATTCAGAACTGCCAGGGACTGCAACTGCGTGTATACGCACGTGTGTGCACGTGGGAGTGCATGTGTGTGTGTGCACGTATGCATGTGGTAGTGTGTGTGTGTGTGTGTGTGTGCACGTGGGAGTGCATGTGTGTGTGTGTGTGTGCGCGCACGTGTGCATGTGCACATGACAGTGTATGTGTGCGTGTGTAGGTGCATGCGTGTTTTCGTGAGCGTGTGTGCATGTGTGGTGATTGCGACCTCTTGAGTTCAGGTAACATTGGCTTCGTGCAATCAAACCAATCATCTTATTAAAGGCAGCCAGATCACATCCCCACAAGCCAACAAATTACTTTGCTTTTCTGGATTTAAAATATATATATATTCATTTCAGAACTAGCTTGTGTGGCTGGTTGTTCTAAAAGCAACGCAACATCACACTTCCTCTGGTGTTTTATGCATAAGAGGATGACATCGTTTCTGTTTCTGTCCAAGAGCTATATGGCTATAAATGTTATGTGCTATATTTTTCACCATCTCACCCAGAAATGTGAGCGTGTGCAGGGTTTTACCTTTTATATTAGAACTGAAGACATTTTCTGGACTGGAGACATTAAAATGTCTTGCATATGTGCAGAGATTTACTGTACACACTGAACTTTATGGGTTCATGTGCGGAATCTGCTCTGCGTCTCTTGTTATATTTTATTATGTTCAGGTCATGAGGTAGCTGTGCATGCGCAAGCACACAGATTCTAATTTACTATCGCTATAATGGGGTTGTGACTAGAGTAATACAATGAACAACTCATTTACTTTGGGTTACATTTGCGGCAAATATTCTTCTAAATTCAGGGGGTACTATCTATTTATAATCCAAATCGTGTACAATGTTTAATGCAGCCTTAAATGGAGCTGGGTACCCAGCAGGCTTACAAAACTAGTCAGTTCTGCAAACAACACGTGAATTCACGGGAATGTCTAAGGGGAAACTAACCGGGTTAAACATCTCACCTTCGTCCTTTTCTGCGTTTAATGTCAGCTGTCAGCGCGTATCCGCCGGACAGAAAGACTCCCCCATTCGCAAATGGACAGTGGAAATTCCGCAGCACGTTCTGCTCTCAGCGGCCGCTTCCTCCGACGCTGTCATGGCAACCCGCCACTACCGCCCCCCCGCACCCCAGCACCCCCTTCCCTTCCTGAAAAGGACTGCGGCTCTCTCAGCCTGGGAAATCAGACTAATAAATAGCTTTATGCTAATAGCCCCGGCGACCGGAGAGTGTAGCTGCCAATCCTAATACACTTATTAAATTTCTATCAGGGAGAGAGACAGAGGGAGCACTCACCCGGCTCTGTCACCCTCCCGCCATGCGGCCGGCGCAATCACACCAAATTGGCGGCTCTGCTGCCTGCGCTCCGGGGAGAATAGAAACGGCGAGAAAATTCGGTTTCGTCCGGCACACGCGGCGCCCTGGACCCGCGCGGTTCTCTAGATTATTTGCACTTGAGCGTTTTCACTTAGAGCCCACTGCCTTCCCCTTCGCCATCCTCTCCGCACCCCCCACAGTGGCCGATACGCCGCAGAGACCGCTGAGAACGCGCGCCGAGGCAATGGGCTTCATTCGACACAAAGACTCCACAGGTCTTCCACCTCACACCTCAGGAGAGATACGCCGTATATGAATACAGATGACCCGGGACAGACATTGTGGACAAGGGATAGCCTAGTGTCAATTTAAATGCATGAATTCTACAAAGTGAACGATGTTTGTCTGAATTTGTATTTTTTTCTGTAGACCATCAACATACTATTTCCACGCTGTATAATGACAGAAACACTTTTGTTTTTGTTTTGTTTGTTTGGAGGGTTTATGCTGCCACTTTCCTACCTCATATTCAATCAAACATTACAGCTTACTCTTAACATACATGTTAAAAAGTAACATGGTGAAGAATCCCACAGATAATCATGTTAATAACACTGAAAACACAAACAGACCTACTTCAATGAGTAAATACAAGTCTGTAGTATGGAATAAGCACGGATATTAAAACTAAATTATAGGAGACTATAGGGGAAGGACCACGGAGAAGCAAATGGGCACAAAAGGGAAACCTAAATTACACAATATTTTTCATAGCTGCAGTGTATGTTACGCTTATGGCAAGAAAATGACTGCTGCATTCATATAAAATGAAACTTAACTGTTGGAAGTAGAACTGGACTAATGAAAATACAACCGAGAACTTTGTATAGCCTGGAGAAGTGGTAATATCTTAGCATGCTTTATCTATCTCTGGGGCTGTGCAATTTACACTCAAAATGCAATAACGGTATCACCGGTGATAGACCAACTGCAAAAAATTGCCCCAATGCCTCAGCATCCTTACATTGGGTACTACTTACTACGCAAACAAATGCAACCATTAAGAGGTACTGTGGTTAAGCAACAGGGCAAAGCATTTAAATTTTTATCAGTGGGAGCGTGGGTAATTTGCTACGTTTTATGAATTATGAATTACAAAAAGACAGGAAATTTGAAGGACCATTCCATTTGAACAAAGAATAGCGCACAGCTGCCTGCTCTAAAACATGCTCTTCTGTTTAATGGAGATCCCTGCCTGCATCGTATTGGCAGGTGGCAGGTGGCAGTGCTGGGGTGATTTCAGTGAAATGTCACATGGCCTTACTTCAGACCTGAGCACATTGGACCACATTGTACTGGACTGGTGAGAGAGTGGGGTGTTATTTCACAAAGCAGGATTGCGACATCCTAAAATGGATGAAACCCAACAGACTCCCAAATTAAAAGTGCAGTATTTCTGGATGTTTGCCAACTGACCCCACAAATCTGGTGAAATAACCCCCCAGGACTCCCTCTTCCAGCTTTGGATACCCTGTCCTCTCCACCTAAACTACCACTCCTGGGAAAGCCAGCAGCCATACCTCCATGTACCCAGTTCCTGTTATATGGATGAAGCTAAGCAGGTTTGGACTTGGCTAGTATTTAGGAGACCTCCTGGGAAAACTTCAGTTCTGCTGGAAGTAAAGTCGGTGGGCCAGTAGGGGGTGCTCTTCCCTTTGAACAAATAAATGCAGCGATAGGGACATTGTGCTGTAGAAAACAGGCTTCTGGATGAAAAAGCCCCCACCAATTGTAATGCACGTTGAGTTTGAGAAAAGCACTATATAAATAAAATACCAGCCATTATTATTATTGCTGCACCCCTAGCATGACAGGAGCAGGTAACCCAGGTGGTGGCTAAACACAAGCAGGCCGCTGATCATTATACACTGGAATAAAGACCTCCCTGGGACCAAGTTTTTCCAGTACCTCAGGAGTCACAGAGCAAGCGCCACCTTTAAAATAACTGAATGTGCTACCCTGCACAAACTGTTTAAGCGTAATACAGAGTGAAACTGTCACTTTATATTTATGTTGTGATGTTTTGTGCAAGTGCTGTTGTGACAGCAGTTGACCTAAGGTAATGTTTTCCAAGTTAACTTCAGATGCCACCTTGTATTATGGAAAAGTGTAATTTGTCCTCTTAGGTTTATTTATTTAGTTTTATTTTATTTTAAATAGTTCATGGGAGGGAAGAATACATTTTGTACCAATGTGCTTATTGTTTGTGTTGCACCACCAGGTGGCTGGTGGCCATTGTTTGTGTGATCATTTTTTCTGTTGCACCACCTGGTGGCCGAGGGTGTACTAGCATCAGAATAAATCCACAGAAAACCTGCAATATGCCTCTGCCTAGAATCTTACCAAATGCGGTATGAACCATCCCATAGGGTGGTCTCCACCCCTTGCCTGTTCCGCCTATCACAAGCACACCCACAATTGTCATGATATCATATCATTTAGTAACATTAAAGTTATACTTTAAATAGTGTTTTCATGGATGGCCTGTTGTCACACACAGCTAAGTAAACACAGCTGCTTTGCTTCATCATAACACAGAATGAAGAGATTGCAGCTGGGTGCAAACTCATATGGTGTTTATAGTATATTTGGGGAAATTTCATGCTAGTTTAGAAACAGATGCATTGATGCATCTCGAACAGGGCTACCAAACCCTGTTCCTGCTGATCAACCATCCGGTAAATTTTCATTTTAACACTAATTTGGCACACCTGATTCTACTACGTAGAATCACAATGCTGATCTCTAGCTGCTGAATGAGGTGTGTTTTGTTAGTGCTGGATTGAAAATCTACAGGACAACAGATCTCCAGGAATTGGGTAGGGCAGCCCTGATCTAGAATATAAGTATGTGCATTATAGTATATAATCAAGAGTAATCCATTCAGCCCCTCTGGCTTGTCATTTTACCTACTAGGATCTTTCTAAACCAATATTCCTAAAAAGATGTGCATTTCTTTCCTGAATATTCCATGTTCCATCATTCATTTGACATAGTTTAAATAATAAAACGTAATGCTAAGTGGTACATTACTGAATTATGCAATTAATTACATTACTGTTGTATTTTAACACTGAACGCCCATTTTTAATCTTATTGGGAAACATTGGCCTGGTAGAGCAATAATAACCCAGCTGTCAGTCAAAAAGTGCACTGACACCAGTTAGGAACTTTCATTCCATACATCACAGCACCTTGGAATTAGGAACAGGGCTTTTTTTCACAGCCTACACCGCACAGCCCAGAGATCAAACATTTTTGCCTGGGGGAACGGTTTAAAATTCAGAGCCGTAGCACAACCTTTTCGGGAGTAGGTTTTCTTTTTCTTTTTTTTAAAGACCTGCAGGGAATGAAAAGACCATCGATCTGAAAACGACACAAAGCGTGATAGAAATGAGCGTCTGAAGTCTGGAACTTAGAGCCTTCGTGTACTCAGCTCAGGAGCGTCAGCAGTCAAGAAATATAATAAAAGGTCTTTGTACCTACTCGCCCCTGTAACAAACCTACAGGGCGGAAGCAACGGTGCCCTTTCCCACCGACTCCGGTTCGGCGTTAGGCTTTTCACAGGAGAGAATTAAGACAGTTCGGCATTCACTCAACGAAGCCATCCTAACCTTTAAGCAAACCGCCGGCAAGCAGACAAGATTTCCTACAACAAATCGATTCCTAAGGCTCAATGCCCAAAAGCGCCATACCTTTTCGAAACAACTGAAGAATAGGAAGTGGAATAGCACGCTGCAGTTGCTTCTCGAACTCCGACTGAACGTGGAATCTAGTATGAGTGCGCACGGAGACATAAAGTGCCCGTGACGCCACCTATAAACAGCGAGTCGATGGTTTGATAATGAATTGTCCCGCGATCTGTGTTTACGGTTGTTGCCGTTCCGCGGCGCTGTAATTATGAGTGTGATTATGATTGAGATTATTATTACAGCGTATGTTTCTTTGCATGGCGGGGCACGGTTATCGCTTTCCTCATTAGTATTGAAAGGGGGTGAAAAAGTGCTGTTTTGCTGCCTCTCGCGGAGCAATTTCCTGCTCTCCTCTCGTTCCCCAGAGGTGGGGTGGGTGGGGGTAAGTTATTGGGTAGCAAGACTGACAGGACTGGCCCTGTAATGACTTAATTAGTGTTTTAACTGCGAAAAACGTATTGATTGGCCGGCGGTTCTCCTCGACGGGCCCCTCGACTGCACACAGGGCGAAAGTGATTCATCACGTTCGCGCTGGCCTCCAGCCCCTCCCCACCTCTCTTTTTTCACACTGCCACTCCACACCGAGCCGTCCGCAAGCCATTAATAGTCCGGGCTAATTAATCAATACTCGCACACAGCCACACTACCGTGACCGTCACACCCCAGCCAGAACAGCAATAATATATCGCTGCCAAATAAATCTAAATAAATCAGGGAAGCGCCTGAACTCTGTCATGGGGCCTAGAATCCTGGAGAATGACATACATATTAAATAACAGTTCCGGAGCTTTGCGCCTCATTGGTATACAATGGCATAATCTTCAGTGTGTGCAGAATTAGTTTTGCGTGGAACATGTTCCAATGCGCGGACATACGGAGATACGGATATTTCTGAAGTAGTTTACGCTCTAAATACGATAGGAGAAAAGTAGACACGCGGGTATAAATGAATATTTTTGTCCGTATTACACAATAAAGATAATCTGCCGTGAGAACAAAGGAAGCAATCTCTCCAAATCAGCTGAAGGCCATGGAGTGAGCGGTTGGTTTGTTAGGCATGTGTGCAGAACTGTGGGCATGAATATGCATGGCCTGACTAGGGTAGGGCATAGATAATTCTCTGGCAACGCTAGTACTATGCTAACCGCAAGGAATAAAAAAATTGTGCCGACAAAATGAAAATGATTGCCCATGGAGATAGAAGGACGTAGAGAAAGCCCCCCCCCCCCCCCAATATTATTTAGCTCCCAAGTGAATTTATACCTGCATGTATCTTCAACAAAGGACCACAATGGAAATAAGTGGTCTGTGTAACCTGTTATCCTTATTCCCCTCTTTTAAATTCATGTCCTATTTCTGTTTAATGAATTGTTTTTAATTAATTGTGGGTTTGTGAAATAAATTCAATCAATCTATCAGGGACACAAATAAGACAGAAAGAGCAATTCAGAGAAAGAGAAGAGAGGACCTCACATAATGAAGAGTCAGTCATGTCTCAATGTGGTCTTTGAATGTGTGCATGTATCCACACGAGTGTATCTGTGTGTATTTGTGATTTGTATGTATTTATGCGTATGTGTGTGCACATAAGTGAGTTTTGTGTGTGAGTGTGTGTCTGTGCATGTGTGAGCTTGGGTGTGCATGTATGTGTATGCACGTGCATGTCATGTGATTGAGTGTGTATGTGTGTGCGTATATGTGTGTGCGTGTGTGTGAGAGCACGTGCGTGTGTATGTGTGCACGTGCGTGTGTATGCGTGTCCATGGCATGCATGCGTGCACACGTGTGTGCACATGCCAGGAGCCTCAGCGCTGTTTAAAATGACAATGCTGGAAGCAGATGCTGGGGACAATGGGGGGGGGGGGGGGGTTGGGCCTCCGGGAGGGAGGGGGCGCTCCGAGGCGCTCCCCCCGCACCGCGGGCCTCGCGTCCGCTGGCGTGTGTCCGTTTGGGGCCAGGGGTCGGCGCCCCGCTCCCTGACCCCTCCGTCATCAGAGCACTTAACCCCTGGCGATCATTGACTTCACGCTCGTTACCAGATTTCCCTGGTGGGGCCCCCGGGGGCCAACCGCGCCGCGGGGAGGAACACGCGACTCAACACGGGAAGTTCGGCCGTTCGGAATCAGGTCAATTAAAGCGATTCCCGCGCGGCGGAACGGTATGCGCTGAGGTCACGTTCGCCGAGGACGGCACGGCGCCGCGCGCAGGAGAGCGTGGGACGCGCGCGGCCGTCACGCGGGGCTTCGGTGAGACGCCACTGCCTCGCGCGAGGCTTTGCGCTGTCTGTCAACACTAACGCGAGGGAGCTGACGAGAAACGTGGCGCTGGTGTTAATGAGCACGTGCAGGTGCCTGTTCGGGAGAGAGAGAGAGACTGACACTCTCCTTCCCTGATCTCTATCAGAATGTCTCTGTGACTGACAGCTTAACAAATCATTGCAAGGGAGTAACAAAATACATAAGTCCAGCTAGAGAGAGCACAAAATCATACTGACATACCAGAGGCCTTCTATCTCTGATACTCTGTCTCCCTCTCCCTCTCTCTCACACACACAAAAAACACTCACATGCACACGAAAACAGACACATGCACGCTCAAACACACACATGCGCATGTGCGTGCACGCACCCACACACACACACACCTACAGACACACACATGCACACACACATACACCTTACTTAGTGATGCATGAAGGACACAGCAGCAATCCAGTTAATTTATTCCGGATGCACCCAAAGCAAGTGTGGAATAAAAAGGAGATTATCCCGCAATTCTATATAATAACACACAACCTCAAAAGAAGAACTTTCAAGCCCCCGCCCGCTTCCTCTGCAGACCCCTGCCCGTGTATGGAGTGGAAATAAGCACGGCTGCCATGGAGTGATGTACAGACGCCACAAGTTGAGACGAATAATTATTTCCTTCCATCAAATCCCCAGGAATACGTATTACAGTAAATCTTCGGAGAAATTGAAGACATTGACGGAACAAAAAAGGGAGGGGAAAAAAACAAGCATTTGCATATGAATTCATCGCCAGACTGCCATCGCTGGCACCTGCCTAGATTCACCTTTGTGACAGTCACGGTCATACATGCAGATCCAGATTGATACTGATTTCCATACGCATTTTGTTATGTACATAATTCTGCATATCATCACGGGGAGAGGGGATATTAAAACCCAGGATTAGCCGGCGAGCGGCGGACGGATCTCGGGGAATGCGGGGACGAGGCGATCCATCTGATTAAGCGGGGGAAAGCTCGGCCCCCGAACAGCGAGGAATGTAAATGACAGTAATTTGCTGCTACACGACAGATATCTTTTCGGAAATGTTATTCATAGCCTAGTGGCCGGAGAACGAATCCGTCAGTGAAAGCGTGCCGAGGAATGGGCCCCGGCGAGGAAGAGGAAGGAGAGGAGAGGGGATCAAGGAAACGCAGAGCTGAGTTTCTTTTCTTGACGTTTTTTTAGTTTCCAGAGCAGTTTGTGCCCCCCGCCCCCCAAAGAAGTAACTGTCCTGTTAAAAAATTAGACACACACATTACTTCCTTGATACAAGGCTTTCTTGCTATGTAAACAAGCCAATCATCCACCCAGACTGAAAAATCACACTGCAAAACATGTGTAGAATATCAAGATCTGTTCCAGATTTAATAAAGAGAAAACAAATAATATCATGCTACTTGCAGATTCTCTACTCTGGGTTACAAAGTTATAAAGTGTCACACATTCATAAGGCTGAATATGTGCTAAATTCATATGGATTGCATGCAATGCTCAATGGTGCAGTGGCTATGCCCCCAAACAGGACACAAACCCGCAAACCTTCAGGTCAGACCAAGTCGCCTGACCGGCGGGCGAGGTCGTTACAGGGCAATGATTTCGCTCTATGACTACGGCGCAGTGGAGGAGCCTGGAGGAGCTGAGACTGGAGGGAGGCTTTGAGAGAGCCGCACACAGGTGGTGGGGGCTTAGACAGCCCGCGCGTCGCGTAGCGCCGGGGCCGGGGAGGGCCGGGGAGAGCCGGGGAGAGCCGCGGCGCGCGGCGCGGCGCTATTAATCAGCCATTCCCTTTCTAACGCACTACAAAGCGCCGCCGCGCTAAAGAGCTGGCGGCCGCATACTGGAAAAGGTCAGTTTTAATGATGGCCGCATGCGCCTCACCGCCGCTGTCTGTGAGAAGTGTGTGTGCGCGCGTGTGTGTGTGTGAGAGAGTGTGTGTGTGTGTGTGTGTGTGAGAGAGAAAGAGCGTGTGTGTGTGTGTGTGTGTGTGAGAGTGTGTGTGTGTGTGTGTGTGTGAGAGAGAGAGCGTGTGTGTGTGTGTGTGTGTGTGAGAGAGAAAGAGCGTGTGTGGCGTGTGTGTGTGAGAGAGAGAAGAGCGTGTGTGTGTGTGTGTGTGTGAGAGAGAAAGAGCGTGTGTGTGTGAGAGAGAAAGAGCGTGTGTGTGTGTGTGTGAGAGAAAGAGCGTGTGTGTGTTTGAAAGAGACAGAGTGTGTGTGTGTGTGTGAGAAAAAGAGTGTGTGTGTGTTTGAAAGAGACAGAGTGTGTGTGCGCGCGTGTGTGTGTGTGAGAGAGAAAGAGTGTGTGTGTGTGTTTGAAAGAGACAGAGTGTGTGTGTGAGAGAGAGAAAAATAGTGTGTGTATGTGTGTTTGAAAGAGAGTTTGTGAGAGAGAGATGGTGTGTGTGAAAGAGAAAGAGAGAGGGGGTGAGAGAGTGAAAGAGAGAGAGGGCAAGAGGGAAAAAGAGAGAGAGACAGCGAATGGGGGGAGAAAGAGAACGAGAGAGAAAGAGAGGGGGCAAGAGAGAGAAAGTGGGAAAGAGAGGGGGAGAGAGAAAGCGAAAGAGAGGGGGCAATAGAGAGAGCAAGTGGGAAAGAGAGAAAGAGAGAGAGGGCAGGATTCCGGCCAGGTTTTCCAGCAGGTCCAGTATTGGGGTACAGGGCACTTCCTGGCAGCGCTGCAGCATATGAATAAACATATTTTGTTTTTGTGAAAGACTCTCCACGGTGCCATTAATAATTCATCCCTGGCCTCCCGTTTTGAGTGAATAAATGAGGGCTCCCAGTGTCCTGGAGGACAGGGACTTCACAGGAGGGGGGCAGAGGGGGCAGAACACTGCCCTGTTTCTCCCCTCACCACGGCAACAGAGCTGAACAGAAGACGCACTTTTTGTATGGCGCTTGGGATAAAAGTATTCACTAAATAAACGTAATGTGAAGACAGATGCTGACAGCGCAGGGCATTCATTCACACAGTCTGAATTACACTGTGTCCTTAAATTATCTGTGGCTGTTTTGGAGCATACTGCTACAGAATAAAGCGCTCAGTGTTAAATCGACTCTGATGGAGTAAATTTGACTAATAGAGTAGATTTGATCCCGGTCGGACTCATAAAAACTCTGCTGGAGTTAAATTAACAGCGACCCTTTTGCTGTGAGCTCTTCTGGGACTTGCAATGACTGTGACAGAGTCTCTCTCACCAAGTGAGCCCATGGTAGACCGGCCAAGAGGTAAATACACACTGAAATGCGGGGCTAAACTGTGGCTCAAGCTGATTTGAATTTATCCTATGGAAAACCAGCGGGCATGTTTGACTCTCAGCGCTAATTAAGACTGACAATAACAGCTGAAGGCCTGCTTGTTTGCCCCAATATAAGTCTGCTGAGCTGTAATTAAGACCTGTGGGAGATCCCAGCTTCGTCAGCACGTTAGAACTTCTAAAAGGAGTAGAAAAATAAGTGTTTCTGACTAATTTTGGGCTAAGTTATTAAAAAGAGAAACAATGGAGAAAGGGATAAGGTCCCCGACTTGAAAGGGCCAGGGGAACGACGCAGGACACATTAGGAAAGCTGCCATTCAGAGCGCGGGCAGCCCACTTGACCTCGATGAGGAGACAAATAGGCACATTAGCTGGGAAGGATTAGACCCTTGGCACGTGCGCCACACAATAGACACAATGCCCCCAACAACAACACTGCCAATTACAGAGAACAAGGGATTAGGCCCCCACAGAGCTGGGATTAAAAAAATAGTCCCCCAAATCCCCCTCCCCTCTCCCCCCATCCAGGCTAACAGCTGAGCATGAGCTCCGATAATGAGCCCCAGCACGGACACCGGAGCTCCTAATTCCTGGTCATTACAAA
Organism: Anguilla rostrata; assembly: GCF_018555375.3. Taxonomy (NCBI): domain Eukaryota; kingdom Metazoa; phylum Chordata; class Actinopteri; order Anguilliformes; family Anguillidae; genus Anguilla; species Anguilla rostrata. The sequence continues at coordinate 22,499,678 of NC_057941.1, read as the reverse complement.
CCCACTGCCACGCGAGCCCCGCCCTGAACCATGCACACACATACATGTCAACGCACATATCAGAGAGCAAGGATTCACGAGCCCCATTGTGGGTGGGACTATGAGAAAGAAACAAGAAAGAAAATCATTTTGGACAAGCACTATGATTGGTTCAGATCTGTTAGTAAGCGACAGCATGTGACAGCTTCACGCATTCTGGGGTTGAGGACATCTCACTCGCCCAGTCATATATGCACACACACACACACACACACACACACACATAACAGATCCAAGCAGCCCTCATCCAGCCAACACGTCACATATATAAAGACCTTTAATTTGCACACATCGCACGCCAGTACGACCGTGTGCATTTCGTATCTGCCTCATGTTTCCGTCATACGTGGAAGATTCTCAAAAGGCACATTGCAGCGATTCCATCAAACACCCCATAGTCACATTTAGTCACCTAGCAGCACTGATTATAACCGGCTACTGCCATCCGTGTAAAGATGAAGTCCCCATTTTAATTAATTTTGGGGGACTGTGATTGGCTCCCCTCTGCTCTTGAAGAAATGCGCAGCTCAGCAGAACTGGACCGAGGAGAGACCGCACACTTGCTCCGCTCAGCTCTTGGAGACGGTTATCAAGGTCAACAATGGTCTGCCGAATGGCATTGTAAGACTGACAATTCCAAGGGTGAAAAATGTCACTCGAGCGGCTGAAAAGCCTCCGCCGCCCGCGTCTGAATGACTGAAAGATGTAATTGGCTGGTGACGGCGAAGCCAGACCTCACGGCACTCCATTGTAACTATAGCTACCTCCACCCTCCACCCGGCATGATGCCTCGGACAAAAAAAAGATGAATTAACTGCCTAACTCCCAGAGGCCCTGTATTCACTCTGTCAGTGTGAATTATCTCTCACTTCATGGATTAGTTATTTCATGGATTTACTCTCAACCCCCTCCCCCCCCCCTCCTCCTCCAAAGACACACACACTCACACCATTTGATTGGTTCCCAGTGGGGACCCCGGTAGCCAGTCGCTTATTTCAAAAGTATGGAGCTTGACACCGGCACTTCTGCGGACTGACCCGAAGCGCTGGATCTCCGCAGCGCTCGGAGCGGACGCAGAAAAAAGACCCAGGACACAGGAGCAGGACCCAGAGAGACTCCTGCGCCTGTCCCCTGGAGAAAGGCCATCGGCCCCGCTCTCTGTTACTGGCTCTGCGGAGATTCTCTGACGCCGCAGAGCTGCCAGCCTACGGACGGTCTGCCCTCTCCGGCGTTTCCCGTCTGCAGCTCGCAATCAGGCTAAAATCAGCTCAGCCTGCTGCAATCAATAGTCCATCTGTCTTCATTTCACAGGCTCAAAGGTCAATAATAAAAAATACAACAACGGGACGCGCGCGTGTGATTACAGACGTGATAATGGGTGAATGTGCCCTGATCTGACAGCGATCCCAAGGTAAGGATCGTAACGCTCTACCTGGACGGGCCTCGTCGAATAAACGCGAAGACCTGCGTCCCCCCCACCCCCCACCCCACCCCACCCCGCCCCCATGGCGCAGTATCGGCAGCCCCCGTTGACGAAAGGGAAAGAGCTCGCCAAGATCTTCGGCGTCAGCATCATCAATACCGTCCCACCGCCGGGATAAGCAGCTTATCTGCCCCGCGTTTCCAAAGCAAATTAACCTCCCACGTGCCGTCCTTTCAAAGAGAGCCTCGACGCCCCCCTCCCTCCCCGGACCGCCACACAACTTTTCTCCCTGACCGTGCAGCTCCATACATCGCCACTGACAAGCTGTGAATCCAGGCCGTTTCAAAAGAGTCTGCCCAGAATTAAACAATCAGATCTCTCACGCTGGCGAGAGAAGAAAAGAATGAAAGAGAAGAAGGAAAAGAACAGAAAGAATGAAGGGCAGACAGGTAGTGCAGAAAGAACGGAGCACATTTATGTCCGTGCAGTAATCACGTCAGAGCGTCACAATGAAGAAGTGATAATCTACTCATGCATAATAAAATGTAAAACATCCTCTTGAACTCTGCAACGCTGGATTATATTAGTTGAAAAATGAATATAAAAATAGAAAGAGGGTCAATAACCAAAGAGATTGTATCCTTGAATGTCTCAATATGAACGCCTCTTCTTTGAGAGCATGGAGCATTGATTCGAGCTCTGTGACATACAGAAAGAGCACGAGAGCTCATTAAATGGCATGCAGGTGAAATAATCTCCCTCACATTACACCCCCTACCCAATATCCCTATGCTGTCATCCTTACCCAGCATGAGGAGGAGAGCACAACATGGTGCTTCCATTATACACACTGCCAAACTGGCTGCTGTGCGCTCACATACACATACACATACACATGCACACGCACACACACACACACACACACACACATATGCACACGAACATATTCGCACACACACGGACATACTCACACACACACGTACAATATGCACACATACATACAGTATGCACACGGATATACACACACTCAATATATAACACACACACTGAACACGCATGATACATCTCAGTAAGCATACACACACACACACACACACACACACACACAATCTCACTCTCTCTCCCTCAAAGCAGCCAAAAACACACTTATTGGAACGCAAGCAAAAAGAAGACTTGAGCAGATATTCAGCAGCGTTCTCACATCGCTAACCTGGCGTATAGCTTTCTCTCCTTCTCCTCCAACAGCTTCTAAACAACACAGCAGTCTGTCTATTCATCAGCTGACTGTACAGGGAAGCTTTTCACACGTTTCCTCGAGATGCACGTACCACAGACACACACGAGCAAACACACAAATCACAGAATGATTCAGCTTCCACGATAGCGTCTACTAGGGCCACTCAAGATAATGCCTGAGCAATATTTTTCACATTTTAATTAGTCGACCTTACAATATAAAACAATTTATCTTATCAAAAGTTAAGATGGATATGTCAGTTTTCTGGCCTTTTGAAAAAAAAAAAATTCACTACAAAATAGTGGGGGTGAAACAGACTTTTCATTATTTACATTAATAAGCGCTTGTGTGAAGGACGGGAGCTCAAGCGTTTGAGGGGCGCTCTTTGATTGAGTCGGCAGGCTCCCCTCCTGAGACTGGCACAGACTGCAGTCTTTACACAAATCAATTTCCTGACTGAGCAGCTCAACACAAAAAAGTATAAAGAATCATTACATGCAAGAAGGCACAGTTTAACGATGACGTTCTGTTGTTCGATCAATCAAAACGTATGCGCCATTGGTCATTTTTATAATTTAACTATAACAAAGTGTTTCGAGTGAAGTATGCCTTCCAGAAAGAAATGGAAAAATCAGAGCACACTAAGTGAATGAATGAAAAACACAAATGATTTTCCCCAGATAACAGGGAAGCGGTTGAACGTATTCCAGGAAAATGGCAGCAAACACAACACGCAGCAGAACAGAAAACCAACGACACAAATAAACCAGTGAAAACTTTTGGAAATCATCTCTGACATTTATGCCCACTGAAAAGACAACTTTTCAGAGTCACAAGGACTTTTTAAGGCTGAAACAGACACAGGACACTGTTTTTTTTTTTTTTTTTCTTTTTTTTGGAAATGTCAAAAAGAATATATTTTTTCCCCCCCGAAAAGAGTATTAAAGATCCAACTGGCAGGAGAAACAAGAATGAACTCTGGGCTGAACCCACAAATAAAAACACAAACTCAAATGCAAACACAAAGATCAACACAAACTCAAACTCGAGCACAAAGATGAAGACAAACACAAAGACGCCACTCACCGTTAAAGCTGGTGAAGTTGCCCAGGTCCAGGAAGGAGGCGTTGAAGGAGGGCAGGGAGGTGAAGTTGAAGAGCAGGTCTGTGCCGTTGGAGACATCCCTGCCCATGGAGTCGGTGAAGAGGTTCATCTGGAGCAGAGTTTTGATCAGGTAGCGCAACATCTCGCCCCAGAGTACGCTGCCTCTGCAGCCCTGCTCTCCCTCTCCGTCTCTCTCTCTCTCTCTCCGACTCGCTGGCTCTCTCACTTTCTCTCTCAAAGATCTGCAGGGCTGTCCACTTGCAATAGATTTTGATCGTCTGATCCAGAGCTGGAATCACAGGCAATTCAGCGCAGTTCCGTCCTGATTTTTTGTGTGTAAATAAAATGAAAAAACTGGGGGAAAAATCTGAAAGTCCCAGGATAAGAGGTAAAAGACAGCGGAAACTTTTTGGTTTTTCCTCCCATTGATGGTCAGGCTCCACGGGGTCTTGCCGGGGGGGGGGCTGTGGTTTGGGGGGAAGCAGGGGGGATGCAGTCTTGTGTTCTTCTATCCTTCTCGCCCCCAGAACGTGAGCGATTCTTCTCCTTCTCCTCCTATTGTCCTGAGCTCACATAACTTCACACGCCATCCACACAAAACACCTAGCTGGTGTGAAAGAATCCAGCTATCTGATGACCCTTTGGAATCGCTGCTCTTTTTTTCCCCCTCCCTCCCTCCCTCCCTCACTCTGTCACCCTCTCTCTCTCTCTCTCGCTCCCTCCCTCCCTCCCTCCCTCCTCTCTCTCCATACTCAAGCTTCCTGGAATCGTGTGATGGGGTCCCCAAGGGCTTGAGCAGAGAGAGAGAGAGCAGGTGCTGTTGGCAATAAATGTTTAATTATTGGATTAATAATCATCCCTGGAGGCAGGCAGGAGAGGAGATGTACACTGTCGCTGTCTATCACACGCACGCACGCAGACACATGATCAGACGGCGCACGGACACGCGTACACACGGGCTCACGCACGCGTGCATGCCCTTACACACACAAACATGAAGCGGTACAAACGGCTGTCATCAGCTACCGCCTCAGCCGAAGATGTTTCAATAACGTCCAAGGTGCCGGAATCCTGCACTAGCGCACCGCGGTCAGAAATGCTCAAAAATAATCAATCCTGCAGCGGATCGTGCGTGAAATATTTATGAAAGGCCTCAGTTTTAAAACAACTCCTTGAGACAAATTGATTTTTCTTGCAGCTTCTCGATCAACTTTAATGACTGACACCATACCACCCTAAGTCTTATATTTGTTATGATTAACATTTCATTTGGCATCTGAGTCTTCCAGGCTGATATACAGACCATAAATGGAGGTCCGTGGTGGAGACTGGCCAGTCAGCTACAAAAGTCAGTTCTTAATGGGGCGCAAGGATAAATCAAAGAACAAGGCAATAAACTTCTCTTCGAGGCGATAAAAATAGCATTCAACTTCAGAAAAAAAACTTCAAGTTCTTCATCCATTCCAACTTTTCCTCGCTGTTTCTGCACCATGCCATATTTACTTTGACGCTTTGAGGTTTTTTGTTATTTTCAACGTGGACTGAATCAAAAGTGTTACAATTTTGCTCATCAATATTATTGTTAGCATGGTAGGTGGGCTCTAATTAAACAAACAAAGTTTGGTTTATTCTCGTGACCAGCAAGAATAAACTTGGCTAACATTTTTAACTGAGAATTATAGTATGTCTAATGCGGGGATTTGTTTTAATTGTCCCCCGAAAAAGACGAACAGCCCTCGGTCTACGGACCAGGTCAGTGATGTCATTCTGACGGCACGTTTAAACATTTCGGGGCGGGGTGTGTGGAAGGCGCCCGTGCACGTGCGTGTTTGTGTGTGGCGCGTGTGCACGCACGCGTGCACGCGAGGCGGGGCTTCCGAGCAGTCACGTGCGCTTTTGGGAAGCCCGTCTGACGGGCTCAGCGTGACAGCCATTAGCGCGGCGTCCCGGGATGTTTTGGGACAATGGGGGCCGTCCCCGCCCGCAAAGCCGGCGTGACGACCCTGGCGTCATGCGCTCGGGGAGCACGCTCTGCGCCCCGCTTCATTTTCGGGGGTCTTACATTCATGAGACAGCTGAGCCCGTAAATTCAGCGCGGGACCGTCCCGCGCAAACGTCCCGACACCAGTACAGCGGTACGGGGGCTCCCCCGCCCCCGATCGATCGATCGATATTTAGGCGCGCTCCCCCACTCCACCCCCCACCCCGTAACAGAAGCTCAGTGCCTTATGCAGACCCATGAAGGTTTTGTCTGTGTTCAGAACAGGCTGTGAGACGGAAAGCCATGCATTCATTATCAGCAGAGGTGAGAGACTTTGAAGGAACACTCGCCCGCTCCCCCCCCCCTCCCCCTCGCCCAAACGAGCCGCGTGTGATTACACCGAGCCGACGCCGCTCTTCAGGCTCACCGCAATCTCTCACCGGGCGAGCGCAGAGCGGTGGTCTTCCTCACGCCACCACGTTTTTCTGCCATCCTCGGCTTCCGAGGCGAGACTTTCACAATCTCAGAACTCATTTTCTGAGAGAGGGAGAGAGAGAGAGAGAGAGAGAGAGAGAGAGATGGAATCGCGAGCACTTGAGGTATCGCGAAGGTCACCAATTCCACATTATCCGACAAGAATGAGCTTCAAGAGACTCACAATCTAGCAAGGAGAGCTGAGCAGATTCCATGATTGCTACAACCATGTATGAGACTGAGGTGGTCTTTGCCAAAAAGGTACCTATTCACAGACAATAGTAAATCCAAAGTTAAACACTGTAGAACAGATGAATGTAACAATGATATGATGCGGCACATGATGTCATCACTGCCCATCTCTGCCCAGCTCACTGACACGGCCAGTGAGATCACCGCATTCAGAAGGTCTACTTTGCATTGTATCTATTGTGCTTATTCTTTACATTTTCACAAACTGTGCTAAGGACTCCCTAACACCCCACCCCCCCCTCCAGAAATGACAATGAGGCAATGAAGGGCAGTGAAGTGATATTGGGGGGGGGTGCACTAAGGAGACACAAGTGCTTTTTTGGGGGGGTGGGACGTACATGCATATGTCCTGGTGAGTGTCAGGGCGGCACCCTTCAGAAATAGACACGGACCGTCTGTGCCTTTGTCATGGCATCTGTCACCAAAGCAGAGACCATTGACCGGGACTGACAAAGCCACCGCAAGGTCTGCCACTGCCGCCTCCACAGTCTCAAACCCCTCGGAGTGGGCGCTCACAGCTGATTACCACCGTGGGGTTTCCGGAGTGGGTTATTGGAGAGGGTTATCCGAATGGGTTGTCAGAGCTGGTTCTCAGAGTGGGTTATTGGAGAGGATTATTGGAGTGGATGCTCAAAGTTGGTTATCAGTGGCTTATCAAAGTGGGTTTCCGGAGTGGGTTATCATAGTGGGTTTCCAGAGTGGGTTATCACAGAGGGGTTTCTGAGTGGGTTTTCAAAGTTGATTCTCGGGGTGAGTACTTGGAGTAAGTTATCAGAGTGGGTTATTAGAGTGGGTGTTCTTGGAGTTGGTTTTCAGAGTGGTTTCTCCAAGATTTTTCTCAAAATGGGTCCGAGCCTCCCGGACGGAGGAGGTCTCCTCGCTCTCGGACTCCGGTGAAGAGGGAGCTGGACCCTTCGCGCATCGCAGCGGGAGCACGTACGCAAATCGATGCGGAGCCTCGGTCTGGGAGTCCGAAGCGTCCTCTCACCTCCAGGAGAAAAATCAGCCCAGTCGATCTCTCATTAACATCAACTCCTCTGTCCCCTCCCCAGACAGCCCCGCAATACCATTACCCCCCCCCCCCCAACTCAATTAAGTCGAACGCGCAGGGAGCAGCAGGCTGTCGATGAAAGTTTACTCTCCGAAACGCTCTGGCGGGGGAGAGAAAGTGCCGCTGCTCTTTTTCCCCCTCTTCCCACGGCTTTTTTACCTGTTGTGTGTAATGAAGCTGCCAAGGACAGGAAGGAGCGCTTTGTTTCAGGGATCGATGGAATTGAATTCTGGATGTTCTCAACCGCTCGCGTGCGGCACCTTCATCTCTCTCCTCTCATCAAGAAGTGCGGCTGATCACAGGGCGGGGGGGGGAGTTGGGAGTGTGTGTGTGTGTGGGGGGGGGGGGGGTCCTCTCACGCGAATATCACAGCCCGGTCTGAGGACGAGACGTCCCCGCCATATTAACGAGCCATGAGGAGGATACGCGAGCAGCATCAATTAACGCTGAGCTCCGAAGGCAGAGAGACTTCCACTACGTGCGGTGAAGACCATGAGGACATGCTGGGGGGAAGCAGGCTCTGAGCTAGCGGGAACGTGAGCTAGGAGACAGTGCTCCAGACCTCTAGACCGCCAGGCTCTTACTGTAAGACCTGGTTGGGTACCAGGGCTTGAGAGAGGAGTTATGAAGGAGGAGGGAGGACATTTAGCCTGAAGAGGAGGAACCGAGAGCGAAACAGCTGCAGGAGGCCAGAGCAGCTGGGGCGGGGTCTGTTCCAGCACCTCTGGGCCGCAGTGGAGAGGGCGGGGCGGGGCGGGGCGGGGGAGAGGGGCCGCGCGGAGGCGTCCCAGCTGGGCGGGGAGGCGCGGCGACGGGCAGGCAGCCAGTCCCGGCGCGGCGGGGCTGCAGGTGCGCCTCGTACCGCCGGCCCGCTAGCTGCCGTCCCCGTGGCGCCGCGGGCCCGGCCCCTGCAGCTGGAGCGGGCGCCGGCGCCGCCGAGGGGCCGCCCGTAATTGGGCCGCTTTCTGGCAGCCGCGCCAAGGCGCCGCTGACCTCTGCCCCCCAGCATTTGGCATCCCCCGTCATTAGGCGCCAACCGGGGTGCGCTGCCCATATGCTGGCGGGCATAATTGGCATTTCCCTGGTGGTGCTCAGCTGAGACGCAGGAGTGCCCCACAGCTGAATGCCCACAGTCTCCTGAGGACAGGTGCCATGACTCAGTTCCAGTCCAGCTTAAAGCCTCCTTAACTTCCAAACTCTGGGATTCACGTATTCATCTGCTGATAGTCAACTGGGTATCTTGCCAACACAATAGCATGGTTATTTGCAAGCAAAAAAGGTTAATCTGTTTTGTTTTGTCTTCCTTAACTTTGGGATAGAATAATACATATAAATGTCATTCAGATTTGTCCCTCATACAGCCATAAGTTTGTGGAAAAACTATATAGTAAACCCCAGATATAAACACAAATGAAACAAAGCATGTATAATACTTGCTATAAAACGATAAGAATCATGTATCCTGGAATGTATGAATAAGAATAAGCTTTGGAGAGGACTACAATACGTTGCTTTGCAACACTGCCACAGAGTTCTCCAGTTCCACAGAAACCTGCTTGTAACTGCACTGTGAAGAGTTTACAGAACAAACCACAATATCAATAATGCCCAGAATTGTTGCATTGGCCATTCACAACTCTCCTTGTTGCACTGGTCATTCACAGCTCTCCTTGTTGCATTGGTCATTCACAACTTTCCTTGTTGCATTGGTCATTCACAGCTCTCCTTGTGGCATTGGTCATTCACAGCTCTCCTTGTGGCATTGGTCATTCACAGCTCTCCTTGTTGCATTGGTCATTCACAGCTCTCCTTGTTGCATTGGTCATTCACAGCTCTCCTTGTGGCATTGGTCATTCACAGCTCTCCTTGTTGCATTGGTCATTCACAGCTCTCCTTGTTGCATTGGTCATTCACAGCCCTCTCTGTAAATTTTGCCAGGTCAAAGCAACATAAATGAGAAATATCAATAGGTTCAGAAACTACTTACTGTTTGTTCTGCAAGGTACTCACAATAAAAGAAGATACCCCAAATTCTGACACGATTATGTCATAGCAACCAACATATTTGCACTGGAAAACCACAGCAAACCATGTGCAAAGGAATCTGGGAAAGACGGGAGGCCAGGAAAGCTGCGGAATGAAACCCAGGTTGGAGTCCACCAAAAGACACTCAAGCAGCACGCTGCTCCGCTCTCTCCACGCTCAACCAAAAACAGAGCGCACAGGGCGGCAGTCAACAGGCTGTGAGAGAGGCAGGGCAAGGGAACAGAGCAGGTGAATGGGGGTAAGGGTGCGGTGCTCAGGCTGGGATGATGGACGGGGGGGGACCGGGCCACAGTGCCAGAGTTCGCCGTGGGGATAAGCTGCTTTCCAGGGACCTGGGACCCACAAGTCCCGAGCCGCACCGGGGGGGGGGGCCAAGAAGTTAAACAAACGGCGTTCTCCAGCCAGCCGCCGCCTCCCAGTAAACCCTGAGCAAACTCGCCGTAATCGCTCAACAAAAGGACAATTAGCTGCGACCCGCTGGATATTAACCAGGGAGAACACGCCCCTGTCATTCCCACCCTACGGACATTTGCATTTTCATGAATTTTTTCGCCGCGCTAACACTTTTTAATTTTTTTTTTTTTGCTGCCCCCACAAAAGCTCATCTGTGAAAAATGCTAAACGCTCATTTAAATATGCATTTCGACACCCCCTTAAACCCCAGCCGTAATTCATACAATCCGCAGACCATGTCTGTCTCACTTGGTCTGCCATACACCAACGTTTCGCATCCTCCGAACGCACTCGGCGTTTGAATCCTAAGACAGATGGCCTCTGAATTCAGCAGACTTGCTTTAACAGGTCCGACTTGAAAAGACGTGATTCACTTGCAAGAATAGTTCGCTTTCTTCAAATCAATGCATCGAGGCTTGAATAGATTGGAGTCCATTCCAATCACCACTATAAAGAGGTGGAACTGCACTGCTGGGGTGAGGAGGTCTGCGTGCTATTGATTGGAAGGAGGATGAAGTATACGTTATCTCCGCGATTTCAAGAGACCGGGAGAAGAGACGATTCTGGCGAGCGCCTCCGCGCCGTGATGTGTGTTGCTAAGCAGTCATCTGTGAAGTCATAAATTACGCCCGGACGGACGCGCTGGCGAACCCCATCTGCCGCCAAAGCATCCGAAGTCTGTTAAAAAAAAAAGTCATTTGAACTTTATTACAGATTAGGAACAAATACAACTGTGGCTGTAAAAAAATATATATATATAACACCAGACGTGCTTCAGCACGGCCAATAAAACAGGACTAAATAGGCGATTCACATCCAGGACAGGCCAAGGAACACGCAGCAGGATCCTTAACCAGACTACTTCACAGGTTCTAGCCTGAAATAAGGACAGCTGGAGCTCTCAAAGCTCAGGAACACCACACCTTCACTAGCGTCTTCAGTCAACAGAAAATAAGAAAGACTGCAGCTCGGTTTTTTGCAGCGCTGCTCAAACCGTAGTTTCCAATTTCCTTCTCCAGTGCTTTAGATGTCAGGCGCATGGACGGGCGATCGGCTCTCAAAGAAATTTCCACGCCGTCTTCCAGCAGACATGATCAAACGATGGCCTCGCCGAGAGCCTGGCAGTGACCCAAGGGCTCTGGGCGGGCCGCCGAACGGGAGAAGACGGGCCTGAAGAGGCCGCGGGTCGCATTTAGACCGCACTTATCGGAGATGGGAAAGCGGCGGAGAGGCACAAACCTGACACGAATCAGGTGTGAGAGGTGACACCAGGCCCTCCACGGCGCGCACGCCAGGAGACGCGGCGCCTTCCAATTTCACCGTCCGTCCAGAGAAAAATGACTTTCGGCTTTTACACCGACATGATCACTGGGGAAGAATGCATTAATATCAAGATAGAGAGAGAAAGAGAGAAATAGTGAACTGTGGGTAAAGGAATGGTAGAGAAAGAAGGAAGGAGATAAATGGAGAGAGGAGAAAGATGTATATTTGATTGACTGAGGTAACAATGGTGAACTGTGTGGGAGGGACAGTTGCACAGGGAGGTGATGAGTAACACAGAAGACTCTAGAACAACAGGGACCAGCAGACACCAGCCATGAACACACACGGGCATGTGCCACCCTGCGCAGTGCCACCCCCCGCCCCTCCCCCAGCGCCGGGCAGACAGCTGGGCCGGAGGGATGACGAGCAGGACGAGTAACAGGTAGCTTCCCCAGGTGCAGCCGTCCCATCGGGCTCCGGCGAACCAGCGCCCGGCCCGCTCGCAAAGCCGAGCTTAATTAGGAGAGAGGGGGCTCCCGTCGGCCTTAATGGGGCGTTATGAGAGCCTGCGCTATCGGGAGGGAGGGGGGTGCGGGAGGGGGGGTTCCCTAATTTTACTCGTGCATTATGGATTTACCCATCTGGCCGGGCGAGGGGAGGTGCGCTGACGGACGGCTTAAACAAAGGCGGGGGGGGGGGGGCGTGTCCGCGATCACACGCTGAATTACTGTGGCGGAGCCGCGGCCATTGTCTGTCTGATAGGCCGGGCATTCACAGCTGGGGCAGCCCAAATTGTTCTTTTATACCCTTTTGTGTTGCCTTATTGAAGCTGGAGGGCCTTGGGAATAATTAGCAGGCGGCTCAATAAGGGGACCGCACTCCTATCCCTCTAAATTTATTTTGATAAATATTTTGCCCCCGATCGCAAATGCTTGCGCTGCGCTCAGTTAGCCACGTCTCAGGTGATGAGACCAGTGGAAATTACAAGTCATAGCGCAGATATTGTCGACACCTGATTTCATTTTAGGTGCACGGGTGGGGGCACGGTTGGGGGCGCGGGGCCATTTATTTCTGTTTGCATTTGAGTTTCGAAATATACACGTACCACTTTAAATAATAACGCACCACAACAAAGAGTGAAATAAGCGACTGCAGTTATATTAAATTTCATCTTTTATAACAGCTCCAAAAAAAACTTTTCATCAACACCCAAAAGTTGTTTGAATTGTGAAACAGCTTTGTGAGTGTTCATTGGCAGGCAGTTAAGACGTACTTACCCTATGTTTTGCAGTAAAACGCACTTAAAAAACTTAAATAAAATCTTAGCGGAAAGCACCACAGAAATGATTAAACCATCACTCAAGTTATTCTCTGAAGAGGCTCCAAAAAATTATACTCTAGGCAGTTTAAATGTGAAAATTTAATGTTAGACAATATAAATCCTCTGCAACGATTGGATTAAGAAGACATTAAGTTCATCAGTTTTGCCTATGACAACGCACAGCCCTTCTCTATCCCCATGAGCTTTAGCTATTGCGGACGTGATGCAGCCCAAGGGAGAGGCTCCGAAAATAATGAGTAAAATGAGGGTCGTACTTGGAGCCAAAATGATAGGGCCAGTTTTACTAGGAGAGCACAACTTCCTGTCCCGTTTCCTGCGTACGAGGGCCATTTCTCAGCTTGGGGCTCCTCGGGGATACTGCAGAAGGCCCGGCTCAACAAAAGCCCTTCAAAAGGCGGCCGGCCTCCCGCCCACCTCCCCCGACGTCCCCGCGAGACGCAGTTATGCGGCAATTAGCAGGGAAAAGGCGGGCGCCTGCTTTTTATTGGCCGGATGAATGAAGAGGCCGGTCGGTCGGGGCCCGTCACCCGCTGGCCCCGGCGCGGTTAATGCCGAAACCCGCCATCGGCCCCGGCGGGCGTCCGCCACACCGAGCCGCTTACTCCCCGGGCCCGCCGTCCTGGTATAACCGCTCTCAGGAAATGACAGGCCAGTAATGACACTTTCCTCCCGCCCCTGCTCTCAGTCTGCAGGTCTGAGGCCCGCCTGGTTTACTGGATGTCTGGCCAGGGGAAAATGAACAGGCCGGGTGCTCATTAACAACACAAAGCCGATGGCGCCGGAGTCGCTAACTGTCCAGGAGTCCCTTACCTTAATTTGACGTATTTCAGCACAGGAGGGCACACCACGCCATGACACGTTCATAGACGAACTGCCGTCTCTGGGAGCACTAGGTGCAGTCAGTCTTCTGAGTTCATTTCTGGTTTAAGACAAAGCAAATTTGTTTAATGTGAATGACTTCTCCCATTTTGTAGTGCAGGCTTTCTATTCAGATCAAATGTACGGTATCTCCTCCATGACATTTCCAGGATGTTTTAAGGATAAATGAATGTTCAAAGATATGTATATTTTGATGCAACTGTCAACATTTGCTATTTTTAAGAATAGTAACTCTTCTGTGTTCAGGGTTACTTTTGGGAGGAGGAACTACATCTTGAAGAACACTCATTTCAAAATGTTTTATGTCTACACACCTCACTCTCCACAGATCAATGATTCTTGGTAGTGGAATCGGGGTACAAACCAGTGAGCTGTCTAAAAAGTTACTACAGCATCATCAACACAGATGTTTCAAGACCTCATGGGAAGTGACATCATGCTGGTGAGTCATGGGCATCTTAGTCTTACTGAGATGTTGCAATTTTCTGGGCCAATATCAATATCCAGCATTTGCCAGGCCATGTTGGCCAATCCCAATGCCTCTCCGTTCCACAGTCACAGGGAAAGTGAGCAGAGACCTCACCATATGAAGGAAACAAATTTTGCATGCATAACAAAATATTTTAATGTACTTACCTATTCTTAATTATTCTTAAGCATAGAGCATGAGTCTACAGAGCTTCTAAGACTGTATAGCTTTGCTTGTGAGCGTGGCTGGTAAATGTGATTAATTAAAAAGAAATGACAAATAAAAGAGGCTCGGATGGCAATGATTAGGCTACTTTTGGAGAAAACCACCAGCCATAATCTTAGCAAACAGCGATAGCGGCAAGGTCATATTAAGCTATTAGCCAATACCGATTTGGCCCTGATATTATACACAAGTGTGACAATGTGTGTAGTAGCAGTGGACATGTGTGGGCCACTTAAATGGCCTGAGGATGAACCCAGGGCATGATGGGGGAAAAAGTTATTCAGCGCAGGCGGCATGCTGGGGCGCAATATTGCTTGTTTAGAGGGAATATGGTTGTCCCATTTGTGCTAATGCGGTTTGACAACGGTATTGTGCATTTCACAATGAGAACCCTGTCGGGGTAATGGCAGGGGCAGAGCGAGGTGCACTGCTGCCAGGCATGTGTACACACACACACACACACACACACACACACACGCAGGGGGGTGTCTGACAGGCTGATTACAGCACAAAGAGCAGGACAAGACGCCTCTTACTCCCCCTGTCACATGCCCCCGAAGGACCCCGCGCACCCCGCCCAAAACACGCCGCTAACTCACTCACACGTCCGCGAACAATAAGGAGGCCTTTCTAATTAGGTGCAAGATCATTTCATTGAGCTCATTATGACGCCTGTGTCACGATTTGATGCTTAATCAACCCTCAAAGCAGGGTAAAGAAGTGTGCTCACGACTGCAAGCTCGCATTTTTATTCATCCTGGAAACAAAGTACAGTACAGGCAAACTGGTTCATGAACACGTTAACTACAAGGACACACTAGCTGCAAAGAAACATATAGGCCTACTGAATGAAAACAGCAAAGCAGATACAGCACACACAGTTGTAATCAGAGCTAAATATCTAAGGGCATTTATCCCGTCTCTGAGCGTGACATCTCCAATTTCAAGCTGAATGCCGCAGGAGATAATTTATACTGTGTTTAGTGGTATACTAGAAGACTGTACCTCCCATTCAGATAAGCACGTAACTGCATGTCAGTAATGGTGATACACAAATTTTATGGCTATTCTTTTTTGGACCAAACTGCAGCACCTGGAATACCCTTGAAAAACAGCTACTGTATTTGCAATCTTAGGCTGTTAAACTATGAAAAACGGAGCACAACTGATAGTACTTTGTATCGAGAGGGACATGCCATGTACTGGTTTTATGGGACTCCTTTCTCTGGTCTGCTGTTTTTACATACAGTACAACTGTCAATCACAGACTGAAACAATAGATAGGGCCAGGACCACATTTTAACACATGGAGAAAGTAGCTTCAACGAAGATCAATAATCAACACAAACTGAACCAAGTAGGCCTATAAGAAGTTCTCCTGAGGTAAACCATGTTAAGAAATACTGAAATAATACACCTCAACTCACCAAATGTCATGAATTTCATGAACTATGACCCTGTAAAGATAGTAGAAGAGTGGCATTAGGCTCTGGTAAGGACTATTCCAATACGCATACTTACTTCTTAAACACGTGGGCTTTTTTTAACAGGCACGATCTTAACAGAGTTTACGGACAAACATGAAATAATTCATGCGTTAACGTGTCCGTGCTGGCCGTGAGAGACTGCGGCCCACATAAAGAGAAAGACCTTTAATTACCCTTTCCGTCTCCAGGGAGACATTACCACGGGACATCTTTATATTCTTTATTAGCCAATTTTAATATGGGGCAAAAAAACCGCGTTGGGCGAATACGGCATTTCCTTACCGGGGGCGCGTTTTATTCGGCTTTGGGGGGCCGGAGGGGCCCCCTTGAATATGCATGGGGTTGCCGAGCGCCAGCGGTGACAGCCTGATGTACGACGGGCTCGGGCATCATCTGGGGGTCCCCCCCTAACAAAGGGGCCGTCTCCCCCCCCACGCACCGCGCTTTAAGAGGAGGTAATGACAGCCCAGCGCAAACGGGGGGGACATGCCAGCACTGACGGCACAGCGACAGAGGGATGGCACCCCAAAATCCAGCACAGGACCCCGGCGTGTGAAGCGCAATGTGCGTAACAAACTTAAAGATAGGAGAGCAGCTATCTGGACTGGAGACAATCTGCACCCTCGACCCATTCACAGGTACAAACACGTAATTTACAGAATAGATGAATGAGTTAGAACTAAAGGTGGTAATATGCCCTGAAAAAGAACATTAATCTATTGCTACAGTTTATAAATGTGTGGACTATATTACAGAACATAACACACTGCATAATTAGATCAATCGAAAAAATACATATGCAAAAAATCCGACCAGCATAAAACTGGGAAAATCAACTGCTGAAACATACCCTGTATATGTCAGAAATTGTATTCCTTTTGTTTTGAGTCTAAAATCTGAGCATAAATATCATCCATCCATTACCTATACCCGCTTATACTGGTCAGGGTCACAAGGGGGGGGAGGGTGGGTGCTGGATCCTATCCCAGTGTGCATTAGGCGAGAGGCTGAGCAGAAATATGATACTATGATACTATACAACACTATGCTTTGCTTCTTATATGGGATAGCAGGACCAAATTCCAACCTCAACCCCTTCACCCTCAGACCACATACTCAGAGACTGGCCAGGAAGCGCAAGGAACTCCAAAGGAAAAGTGAAAGAACAGAAAGATGGGGAGACTGACTGACTGACTGACAGGTCCAAAGAAGACTAATATGGCTTTGCATCATTGGTTCAGTGCATGACTGCTCAATCCATCTCTCATCTCTTCCCAATCTCCAAATCTAATGCACAGCCATCACTCCTGCCTTTGTCTCATACACACACACACGCGCACACACACACACACACACAGACACACACTCTCAGCATCATGCGCACACACACACACACTCTCAGCCACATGCGCACACACAAACACACACACTCTCACCATAACACACACACCACCACACCAGCATCAGCACACACACAACACACACATAACAACACACACACATCCTAAGCACAAAGCACACACACATAATAAAATGAATAAAGCAGCTGGGATGCAGGTCACTATCTGATTTTATGTAAAAGACACCCAGCGGGCAGTGAAGGCACTGGACCTGAAGGGGAGACCACAGTTTGAGCCCCCTCTCCTCTCCTCTCCTCTCCTTGAGCTATCTCCTGCAATCAAGCGTTACACAGTGGCATACTAATAACTTTAAATATTTACACATCATCCATCTGGACCTTTACATACCACTTAAATATGTAAAGAATGTTGATTTGACTCCTTGCACAGAAGCCATTAGAGTTGTGGTGAGTGCACAGATGCACACACTATGTCTCCTGCACAGCTCTCCTCTGTCTCCGCAGTCTGTGCACAGCTGTTTGGCGCGGAGAGACCCAGAGAGCCAACCGTCAATTTGCGGCCGCGCCGCATTTGAATATTGGAAGCAAATCAACTCAGAAACCTTGAAGCAATCATAATTTGCATATTTCATTTCATATTAAGAGGATGGGTGGATTGCAAACTGAAACAGGAGACCGGGCCAGGAAATGAGCAGTCCCTGACCTTTTTCTTTCTTCCCTCCACGCAGCGGAGGTAAAGCCCTTCAGAAGCAGCGCGGCGGCGTCGGGCCTGTCTGACGCCGCACGCAATCACCGAGAGGATTACAGCCCCACTCCACACGGGGAGAAAACCAGCCCTGCGAGGAGGCTCTCTGCACAGACCCGTCCACGGCACCTGCTCCCCGTGCTGCCGGGCTGCCGGAGGTGGACCTCGCTGCCTCTCTGAAGTGATGTTCGGTGGGAGGTACTGCCCCAACCCCCCCCCACCCCCAAACCAATCCCTCCCCCCCCCCCCAGAGTCCAGGGCGCACGTGTGCCGTATTCCAGGGAATTACCCCGCACCGTTAATCAAAGGGAGGCGGAGCCGCCCACCCCGCTGTGTGTCTAAACCATCCTCCCTCTCCCCAGCCTCTTTTAATTAGAGTCACAGCGGGGTACTTCCCTGACCCACGTTTCACTCTCTCTCTCTCTCTCTCTCTCTCGCTCTATCTCCCTCTCTGTCACGCTCCCGTGCAGTCCGCCCCGTGTCCCTCTGTGCCAGCTTGAGAGCTGCAGTCCTTCGGCCGGAGGGGTCGCGACCCAGCCGGGGGCGGGGGGGGGGGGATTGAGATGTCCGGGGAGGCCTCCCTGTTCTGTACAGTCCAGCCGGGTGTCAGAGTGGACTCTATTAGCCGGACGCTCTCCTGCGTCTCCGTCAGGGTGCCAGGATGGGGATTTCCTGCGGTCGGGGTGGCGCCGCTGAAACGCTCCTGTCTAAAACGTGACCGACGCGGCGACGCCCCCGTCTCGCCGCGCAGGTGAAATGCACCTTGGCGTGCGCGTTTCTTCGTCACGGTCACGTGAAGGACACGGACATCCACGGAGTCTGTCCGGATCTCACAGCTCTGCGGGCCTGGGGCTCGGGGATAAAGAGCGGCAGAGAGAAGCTGCTGACCATCTGCCCTGCACCCTGAAAGCGCTGACGCCGGGGTTAAGGCCCTTCACCTCACCCCCAAAATGTCAGGGCGCCACATTTCACCCCGAACACAAAGAGTCCGAAACCCCAGAGGATGCGGACAGACCCGACCTGACAGGGAGAGCTTACGGTGACAAATACGCGTGATTCATTGCTTCGGACTCAATGAAACCCAGCACAATGCAACTTCTGTTACACTGACCAGGGACCTCAGTCCAATGGCCGTCACACACCTAAATCCAAACCAGCCATTTTGTTGTGGAAAACTTTGCTCCCTTCCGGCCAGGCGATCACACAATCTGCATGGCACTACGGTCAAAACAATTCACTGTCAAAAGCGATCATTTTGATGCAGTTTCCAAAGTCCCAGCACCAAATTCAAGGTGGATGCCAGGCAGGCGTAGATAAGGCTTGGCCTGGAATTAGCACAACGTGGAGCTGTTCTGGTCTTTATTACCATTATCAATCACTTCCACACAAAGTGAAGAGACAGCAACTAGGCCTGTGTTCACACATGAAGCAGGCTCATTACAGGAAAGCTGAAAGGCGTCCACAATGAATTATCATTCCACCATTCAGTGAGATAGTGTTTAAAATGGCCTGTTCTAGTCAATTTCATAGGCTTCAGACACTAAAGAAGTGTGCCCTCCCCCACCTCCCAAGAATTTAAAAAAGGAATTGAATTGTAATTAAATAAGCTTCCTCTCAACTACTGAATTATATTCTGAGTGAAGGGACTTGACCACTGGTCTGAGGTATGCGATGTGTGTGCACCAGAGATTCTTTCATTAGTTCTTATTAGTCTCCTAAAAATCATTTCATTCATTTTAATAAAGTCAGTGTGGTCTATTCATATCCATTTACCTACGCTAAAAGGTTTTGATAAGAACTACTTAGCGGAATATATTCATATGTTATATTGGCACTGAAAGTTTAGGCAAGCTTAAATCTCTTTTCGATTAACGGACCATAAAATCCTTTTTTCATTAACCGATCAAAAATGGTCCGATGTGTCGATGTTGCCTGGAACACACATCATTCAGAAGTCTTTAGAAATTTGGGTATTATAAAATAAATAAATAAATAAATAAATAAATAAATAATAAAAAGTAGAAGTGCATGTCAAACAAAAGGCGTCCAACTGTCAAGAGAACTTGACCGAAAGACCTCTATCTCTATCCAACATGGAAATCATCTTCTCCCTCTGAAGCATTGTACTTCACGACAAATCTTAATTAGAAGGAAAACAGCGGGACAAAGAAAATGTACATTTCTATTTAATTTCAAAGAAAACGTGCTATCCATTACAATTAGGTCACATGCTAATTAAGGGTGGAAGTGCTACAGGAAATGATGTCCCCCTCATCCTCTGCTCTTTTTCAGGCTACCAGGAGAAAGGGGGCGGTGGTCAGTCCAGCTGTCCCAGGAGGGGAGGTAATGGCGTATTGAGTTCTGGACATCAGGCGGGTCAGGGGCTTTTCCCGGTCCGGGGGCCCGGGGCCCAGCTGTCCCGCACCTGGGTCCACAGGGGCCGAGGCCGGGCTGCCCCGGGACCTCCAGCCACCCACGTAATGAAGTGGCCAGTTCATCACTCAGGCATCAGCCTTCACACAGCGCATCAATTGGGGCGGGTGAGGGTTGGGGGGGAGGAGGAGGACGGGCGTTGAATCTCTTAAGTGGGCCCATGCATCAAAGGAATGGGAATTATGGATTCCTCATTACATTTATTTCTCTTTCTCTGTCTCTGGTTGTGGCACAAGGAGCTCTTGCTGAGTGCATTAAATTGTAAGGGGTCACTAAAAATATGAGAAAGAGTTGCCACATAAGTAAATTATTTTAATCTTTATCAAAATGTACTAGATTATTCACTGTTATTTCTGAGTAGTATATCCAGATTGCGTGCTGTGATTGCACTTGTGCACTGTGTGCATGTAAATAAGCTTAAACACCCAACAAAGAGCATCAAGAGAGCAGGAAATTTTAAACAAGGCAATACATTTTATGTTGTCATAATAATCTAGTCTATTGCACTGATTCAGATAAATTTATTTGCCAACAATGGTTCGCCAAATCTTTTGTCACCATTGGATGCAGCATCCAGACTCTGTCCAAAGACTTCTGTGTTTCTATGAAATATGAACCACTGTGTTTCCTATGTTTATAGGCAAACATCCAGACATGCAAATTTTCACTAATGCTTAGGAAAAACAGATAAGTATAGTTTTTCAGTCAAAAACACGATGGATATTTTGTGTGTTGTTCACTATATTGTTTCTGTTCTCTACACGATATTTTAACTATTTAAGTTTAAGTTTTATTATATTAAGTACTTATTTAAGTATTTTGTGGAAATTAATGTATGCAGAAGTTACATGAATTGATGAGTAACACCAAATTCACTTTCAAATGGCCTTTAGGTTATTTAGACATCTTAAAATTGAACATTTGTCATCAGGGGATTTCTGACAAAGAGTAATCAATTGTTTCATTAATAAATATTCTTTGTCGGACTGTAAGTCCATCTATTATTTTTCACAACAAAGCCCCTGTTTTATTTTGGACTTAATGCAGAGTGAAAATGAATTGCTCTCTGGCAGCTTTGTAATTACATTGCAGCCTATTAACTCCTGCCTAATGCTACGTTAATGAGACGTTAATGAAAAGTTGTCTACGACAGATTCACAATGCCACTCGGCTCCGTCATTAAACACACTGTAACATGGTTATATAAACAACCTTCCGAATTTAGAATATACTAATGACCGGGCATCTCATATATAAATGTAAACAAACAATAACTAAACTAAAATACATTAAGTTTCATAGCCGGGAAATTTACATAGGTTAAATTTCACACATGAAAATTTATACTGAAGCAATTCCAGTCACACATAAGAGAGCAGAAGAGCACTGAACACAGAACTGTCCCTCACAGTTTCAAACCGGAAACGTCTGGGGTTTGAGTCCAGGTGCCTAACGGATACAACATGCAGCCCAGCACACTAACTCAAAAAGGCAATGTTTCCATGAGCTCTGCTCCCCAGTGTGGAGTATTCCTCAGACGCACAATCCTGAATACTGAAAAGAAAGTCATTTATGCTTCTTCCGCAGGACCGAATCATCAAAGCGCGCGCCGGAGACACAAACGCCGGCGAAACCCTTGAACCTGGGACTCTCTGGCCACCGGCGGACCCGTGGGCGCGGGGCGGCTCTGGCCCTGACCCGGGTACCTGACCGTCGTCATTAGCGCCGAGATCAGATGTTCTGAGTCATTACAGCGGCTCTCATTAGGGGCCCCGGCCCCGCCCGCGCCCGGCTAATGAGACAGTGTTTAATGTAAAGATGCGGCCCCCGGCGGGGGACCGCAGATGAGGGGGCCGCGTGTGTTTCGGGGGGCGGCGGCGAATTACCTCGCCGTCTGACTGCGGGACGGCACCTGGTCCTCCGTCGCTCGGGGGAGGTTAACGGGGGCGCGCGGGGGGTCCCCCGGGGCCGGGAGACGGGGACTCAGCTGGGAGGGCGGTAAGGTAAGCGCTCCCTGGGACAGTATGGATATGCCGAGCCTCCCGCCGTGGCCGGGGCGAGCGGGCAGGGGGTCCATTGTTTGAAGAGATGTGGGAGAATTCGGCGCGACGGCCCCGTCTAATTGGCCAAAGTCGGCTCGGAGTAGGAATTTATCTCCCGCGAGGTGCCGGTCTAATTTACCTGTTTACGTATTCATTCGCCGCGCCCGGTGCACTCCTGAGGCTCAAATCAGCCGGCCCCCTCTGAGGAAGACAGAACCTTGACAGCGCTCAATCTGCAAGATTGTTTTCTCTGAGAAAAGTGTGATGTGCTATTCTCTTATCTTCTCCCCAGGACTAAAACATCAATTTCCCATGCTGATGACTAGAATTTCGGCAAACATGGCAGACTATATCGCGCCATCTAAAGCATTGTCTGGCCAATCAAGTAGGCTAACTTATGTTTATAATCAAAACACTGCCACTGGACTATACCGTGGTAAAAACAGGATAAAAATATATGCCATCAGAGTAAGACAGACTCTATCAAACAAACTATCTAAGATTGTGCCGTGCGCACAGCTACAAAACTACACAAAGTATGACGCCGTTGTGTAGGTGACGGTTTGAGCGTGTGTTGTTTTGTGTTTGTGTTTTTGTGAAGTGGCATTAGCCGTCTCTGAAAGCACACAGACCGGACGCAGGCTCAGAGGTGCTCCATCTAAAAGTGCACTCAGCCCCAAATGGGCGCGTTGCAGGTGCTCCGCAAATTACTGCCGCCGAGCGAGCCCGGCGTTCATTTGCGATGCCGTGATAATGATCTGATGGAGCAGGCACAGCCCAGCGCTACGGGAGGAAGCTAAAGCGGAGTGTGTGTGTGTGCAAACAGCAGCTAACACCACCAGCTCTCACGCACTGTTCCATCCACACGGCTACTGTGGGGGAAACACCCGTCTGAAGTTGTGTACCGTAAGAGCAAGTGCAAAGAAATGTGCTCAATCAGCATTTAACCCATTTCTTCAGATATTTTCCCTTTTCCATTTGTTCAAATTTCAGTTTAAGCGTCATTGGGCAAAGTGCAGTATGACAGAAAGCACGGTCACATTTGTGTGACAAAGGCTAGCGTGCCATTCGGGGACACTGGCCCCAGGATGCCGCTGACGCTGCCCTCGGTGCCAGCGTCTACATGTGGATGCATCGGCGGGCTGGCGGGGTGGGGTCGGAGCGAATCGCGTGGCCCCGTCGCCAGCCTGGCGCGAACGGCGCAGAAAATTGCTCGCGGTCCGCGCGCGACGCAAGCCAAGGCGCTTTTCAAATGTCTCCCTCGCACGTGCCCAGATCACAATTTCCCATAATTGGCTGTGAATAGAAAGGACTTTTTTTGTTTATGTTTTGATAAATAAAACTGAAAATCTGTGTCAATTTAGTCATTATGCAAATCCAAACCAAGCCATTTATTTTTTTTAATTGCCTTTTTCAGAGCGGGGAAAAAAGACAGTGAAGGGTTTGGACTGGTACACTGTGGAAATCTTTCCAGCAGCACGCTGACATTTCCAAGCTGATTCCTTCACAGTACTATTAGCCTAAATCTACCTAATTATTAAAATACTAAAAAAGGGATTACCTGGTAAGAAATTTCCACCAAATCTCTGTCAATTATCAACCTCCTGAGGCTTCAGAAATCACTGGTGGCACACAAGCCAGTGTAGCAATATGAATTCTGCATTTACAATGATAAAAGCACTGACAAGGAATACAGCCATTTTGAAAACCACTGCCAGTGCAAAAGCATAGGTGTGGGCTTTGCTTTGGAATCAAAGAGTTGTCATAACGAGGATACATCAGGTTTTTATACTGCACCAATACAAACACAGTTTGCCCCACATTAATCCCAGTAATGTCTGTGCATTTCCATGGGGTATAATGGATCCTGTTCAAATAGAACATACATTAAAACAGATCCTGGTATTTTGTCCTAATTTGCATTCAGGGATTATAATATCATATGCGAAGATTACTTATTTATTTGCCATGAGACATGAAGCCGTCCAATTTAAGGGGAATTATTCTGTCTCCACGATGTCATCATTATACAGTTCCATGACACTGGAAGATGTGCTTATTTGAATTCGAAGGCAAACTTTACATTTTTGTACCTAATAAAGCAAAACTGCATGAAATTACATACCACCTCAAGGGTCCATGGATCCAGCATAATAGCCAATACAGTCAGGCAAATGCTTAATATATACATAAATAAGACAAAATAAATCACGGAGGACGGAGTGTAGCACAGTGGGTAAGGAACTAGACTTGTAACCGAAAGGTTGCAGGTTCGATTCCCGGGTAAGGACACTGCCGTTGTACCCTTGAGCAAGGTACTTAACCTGCATTGCTTCAGCATATATCCAGCTGTATAAATGGATACAATGTAAAAATGCTTTGTAAAAGTTGTGTAAGTCGCTCTGGATAAGAGCGTCTGCTAAATGCCTATAATGTAATATAATGTAAATCAAGCATAAAAATAAGAAGAAGATAGGTTACACACATTACATTACATTTACATGATAGGCATTCAGCAGATACTCTTATCCAGTGTGACTTACACAGCTATTGCATTTTATTTTCTACATAGTGTCTGTTTATACAGCAGGATATACACTGAAGCAATGCAGGTTTAGTGCCTTGTTCTCATGGGTACAATGGCAGGGTCCTACCTGGGAATCAAACCTGCAACCCATTAGCCTATATAAGGCCACTGTCTTAACCATTATACTACACTGCAGCAATTACAAGATGCTTATGTCTACACAAGTGCCTCTAAATATGCAGAAGTATAATTTTGTTTATCATAATTCAAACTGTAATCAACAATTCCTTGATTTGATTTGCGTGACAGTATAAAAGAATATTCTCCAGGGTCTGCAGTCCTCCTTCATCAATAACTGTCCGGAGGATACTGCCCAGTGTCATTAAAAGTGAAGTTGTTCACCACCTTTCCGCTCACTGACCTTTTATCCGACACCTAACGTATGGACATGTCAAAAACCGTGCCAAACGGGAGAAAAGAGGGCGAGGACATCTCTCTTCTTCCCCTCCGGCCAGGTCATGACCTCAGGCCGCAGAGGAGGAAACTGACCGGCGCTGGGCCGACAGCTGGCCGAGCCGGCCGCGTGTAAATCAAGAGCCGCGCTCCCCGAAGGCTCCGAATGAAAGACTGCCCAAAAGGAAAGTGGGCCCTTGACACCGAGAATCTCCCGCTCCACCAGGACCACTTAAACGAGCGAAGAACACGCAGGCCTATCTGCACCACGCAGCTGTACGGTGCCAAACTGACCTTTAATTAAGGCCGGACCTCTAATTAAGAGAAGAACAAAGCAAGGGAGTTATCCTTTCACCACAGCTGTTCACCAGGGGCCCTGACAATGAACGCAATTAGGCCCACTATCACAGTTTTACTGCTGTGCACATATCAGCTAAGGACTATCAGCTAAGGGCTCACTTCTTTTAGCTATTAAAATAAACATACACCAACACAGGCATGCAGTAAACAAAACACTCCTAATACTTCAAAGCCAGACAGTTGCTAAACAAGTACAACATTAGCCTATACCTCTGAAAAAGGAAACTGTTTTCCTGAGCCAGAAATTGAGCAGCACAGTCAAACTTTCCAGCCTCTCTCAAGCCTCTGCTTCCTTGTTCAAATGGAGAGGGAAAGGAAAAGGTGAATATAGAAGGGGTAGCTGTAGGAAGATAAAGATACCTGTGTAGGAGATGAACAGAAAGAGAGAAAAAATACTGAAGGAAGTAAGCAAGATGGACAGAGACAGGTGAGAAAAACTCAAAGAAGCAAAACAATGAAAGAGAGGATAGTCAAAGTGGACAATGGAGGAGAAAGAAATTTTGAAAATGAGTTCATGAATTCAGCTAAATGCAGGAGAACTTAAAGTAAAAGCAAAATATGAACAGAGAAGCTGCAAAAGAAGTTGAGGTAGGAAAAATATACAAAAGAAACAGAAAATGTGAAGGAAGTTATGTTTCTGGCAGCCTGTCCTAACATATGAAGAAGAGGTCCATGCTGGAACAAGACAGAAGAACATACTCCTGTGTGGATTTTGATACATACCCCCACCTCCTCGTACAGCAGACACCACAGCTCTGGGCGTGCCAAGAAAGCCTTCAACCATCTCAAACTCAAACACTTTGTGAAGCAGTGCCACTTTGCCCCCACAGCTGAGCCACAGCAGCTCCTGTTTCTTGACCGACCCCTGTAATTACGTACATGGAGCCGATTTAAAATCTGCCATAATCTTGCAGGGAGCGATGCGTATTCCCCAGCTCCTATTCGCTAGTGCCAAGATATCCCTATTCACACAGCAAATTATTGAGTGTTAAATTAACTATGAGACTAAATTTTACTCTGGAAGACTGCATTTTATCCCTAAAGAACCGATATAACACAAATCCATATTTGACTCTGTCAGATTTTAATTAACATTTTATTCCATACTACATGACCTTAATGTCCTGCCTCACCCACTCTAACTGAACAGAAATGGCCTTTTACCTTCGATTCTTGATTTTAGACCACTATAACTGTGGCTGTGCATTATGGCTCCAGGTCTTTCTGTTCACCACAGTGTTGTAGGCTATGTACTTTGTGAGCTTTTTGGGACTGTATTTCCTCCTAACAGCTGTAATGCTGTTGGTCACTTCCTTCTGTTGAGTGAAATGGACAGCCCCTGGCCATCAAACCTCAGCACACAAGACTCCTCCACTGATCATAATGACAGAATACAAACTGCCATTGCCCTTGGACATACGCAGGCCTGTGGCAGACTGTCAATCTACTCCACTGATAACTCCTGGTACAGAGAGCAAGCACAGATTAGCTGATAACCAGTTGTTGTTATTGTGCCAGTTTGTGAGACCCAGTTTGGGCTTGATTGGATCTAGAGCAGTGGTTTTCAAAATCCTGGGGACCCCTGCGTGTGTTGGTTTTTGTTCCAACCACAAATGCATAGTTTAACAAATTGTTAATTTGTCTTAATTTCACTTTTCCTTTTTTCATGGATTATTTACAATTTTTAGCCACATTATGTCAGAAATAGCTATGCATACCATGAAGAATATAAATCCCATATTCGCATAGTGCTAAATTGCAAATGATGACAAACTAGAGTGAGGTGAATCAAATGGCTCATAATTGCTTTGCAAATGATAACGAGTGAAACCTGCATTGTGTTAACATTTGTTATCATTTTCTTTGTCTTCGAATCATTCATTATCAACCAAATGGATAGTTTTAGTAGCATGTGTCCACACTTTCACAAACCAGAAGCCTGTTGATTCGCCTGTCTTTAATTTGAAGAGTTAACAAAATTACTTCTTTTCGTTATCATTAGCAGTTGTGGGACTTTTATTATTATGGCATCCAAAGCTATCGCTGGGATGATATGGTTTATGCAAAATAATCCCACAAAACAGGAAAGGTGTAATTAAGACAAATTAACATTTTGTTAAAACGGTGGGATTGCAGCTGTGCTTCGAACAAAAAGCATCGTACGCAGGGGTCCCCAGGGCCGAGTTTGAAAACCACTGATTTAGAGCAATTTAAAAAGCTAGGATTTTTGTTAAAGTTGTTAAATGGATTTCAAGAACAAAACAGAACAAGAGTGCCGAGCAGAATTGACCTGAATGTAATTTCAATACACCGCTTGGCCATGATACAAACACTTACCGCTTCAACCACGGACAACGTGCAAAGTTTGTTGTTACAAACACCAATGATTTTGCCCTCTGCTGTCGCCTCATTGCCTGTATGCCACTATCCCGAAATGCACCCGATCCACATTAGACGTCAGCTGGTCAACGCCCCTCCCCCTCCCCTTAGCAACAGAACCAAGATGGCGGCGCCCAGTAACATTGATCAGTCGACCGAAACACCTACGCCGTTAAAGATCCCTAAAACTGAAGTTCCATCTCCAGAATCGGAGGATCTGAGCGACAGCAACCAATATCATTCCAACCCGTCTACACCCAATCGCTTTTCACCACTCAACGTAGGTATCTCTGTTTCTGGAGGCGCAGGCCGAAGTGGAACGGCCTCAGCTTCCAATAGCTTTACCGCCTGCAGGGGCATGTCGTGGACTCCGTCCGAAACAAATGCCTTGATTGCCGTATGGGGCAACGAAAGGCTAACCGAAGCACGGATGCAACAGCTTGAGGTTGCAGGGACTGTGTTTTCTGGAAAGGCGCCGGGGCCAGCTATGTACGAACGGGTATCCAGAGCCTTAGCGGAGCTGGGCTATGAAAGGACCCCTTCTCAATGCCGGGAGAGGATGAAGGTAAACAGTCACAACCACAACTAGCTAGCCAGCAAAGGTAGCTGACGTTAGAGTAGTGTTCGTTTAACCTAGCTAGTGAAAAGGTTAACAACAACCGGGCGAACTAGCTTTCTGGTTAGTGCTAGCTATCGTTAGTGGATGATGTGCACTGAATTGTTGCCAGTACACTGATGCTATTTGGATTTAGTGTTCTTGGCAGATGTAACTTACCCAGATTTATGTTTACGTTAGTGTAATGAAAGTAGCGTTACTTCTGTTCCTGTCTGCATTCTACGTGTAACGTTAATTTTGTAGTTGCGCGGGTGAAGTTGTGGGCGTCACGAACTAGCTTGCTAGGTAGCGCTAACGTAGCTCACAGTTTATTCGGTCTAACTATCTTGGTTTTCCGTTTGATTAATAATTCTTAGTGTGCCTCGATTTAATACTTAAAGGATCTATATTACGTTAGCCAATTTAGTTATGTTAAATGTATGAGCTACTTGAGTTAGTGTGTTGTCTGAAAGATGGGTGCCAACCAACAGTTTACTGACTGTATTTTGTCAGGTGTATTTAGTGAATGGTCCACATTTACAACTATTGCTAGTACTTATATTGATGGACTGGTAAATGTTTTGAGTGGTTTGTCTTCTCTGATGCTCTTGATGTTATCCAGTGGTTTACATTGGTACTTGGCAGCATACTTCAAGTTTGTAACTTTGCGGAGTAGTTGGGAACTATGAATGGCTAAAGCTTCTTATCTGCAATGTCGTGTTTAATTTTTTGCAAGCAATGAAACAACTGACAGACTGATGTAAAGTCTTGTGGTCGGTTGATGCTGGTGAAGGAGTTCACAGCAGCAGCCTGACTTGGGTGTTGTCACTCTGTTTGGCGACAGACTCTGCGGCGATGCTACAGCCGGGTAAAGGAGCATGGCATAGGCAAACGGAAGAGCAGCTACTCCATCGAGCAGCTGGAGAAGGTGTTCGGTCAGGGGGGGTGGGATTCCCAGACCTGCCAGCCCGTCCTCATCAACAGCAGCGGCCTCTACCAGGAGATGGAGTCCGACGGCAGCACAATGGAAGACTACTCACAGGAAGACTGGTGCAACCAGGAGCTGTCGGCCTTTCCGGAGAGGGACATGGAGGCTGGTGGGTAATGGTCTGGCTGGGTCAGCCTGCGTGACACTACACTGCTGTTCTAGCTCTAGAGCAGGGGTAGGCCACCCTGGTCCTGGAGTGCCATAGATGCATCAACTACAAAAAAAAAAACAGCCACAGTAGTATATATATATTGCATGCACTCCCCATGGCCCAGTATGCAAGTTGTTGAAGGTCATCTGTTTTTTTTGGAGAACCGTTGAATTAGTTTGAATTTATTTATTTTTTAAATTCATGCCTGTGATCTGTCAGCCTTTTGCCGAGAGTAATGGAGAGTTCTTTGGGCAAGCTGAGGTTTCCTTCTGTACATTTTTAATTATGATTTTAAAAAACAATGCACAAATGAACAGTTGAATGCATTTACTTACCAAAAGTCATTTGTCCTGGTGTCCCCTTCCATATGTTTGGCCAGTGGTTTTCCTCAGTTTGAGGGTTAAAATAACTTTGGATCTAGGCTCAGAAAAGTTTGTGAGAATGTATCGTGTGCATGCGTATAACATATTTCTGGCATTTTTAAAGTGCTGCTAATGATAACTGTGGCTTTTGTGTTTTTCAGAGGAAATCCAGCCTCCAAAGAACAGAGTACTGCAGATACGACAAGAATCGTCAAATGACCTGCAGTAAGTGCTAATTAATAAATGCACTTTTAAACACCTGGTTGTGCGGCTCTGCTCACTAGCAACTGAGTGCAAGACTGCTAACAGTGATGTAATCGCACAACCGAGGCAAAAGAACCAATCAATGGCCTTCGACCACTTGGAAGTGTACGTGGTGCTTTTCATTTTGGTCCACCCGAAATGTGTGCAGTATAACAACAAGTGCTCTCAACTAAATAAGGAAACATCTCACAAAATGCAGTACCTGCCTTTGCTTTAACTGCTTTGTATTCTCCATATGTTGCTTGTGACTGGCTTTGGAAACGGCTGCGTTTTTCATAGACACTTTTCCAGGGCACCCTGCAAACAGCACGAATGGGAAGTCGCAGATTCAGACCAGTGGAATGTGGTCAGCAAGAGAACTTAATAGCTCCAATTTGCTGTGAATTCAAGTTATATTGAATTTTCATGGTCTGAAACTTAAACAGAAAGTGTTTATTTTAAAGTTAATCTGGATTTGTGAATCATTTACAAGTGAGCTGGGTGTGTATTTGCTCTTCAGAATGGCTCTGGCCCAATGTATGAACTTTCCCTTTTGCACATGTTGCCATCAATTAAATCCTTTCATTGGACATTTGGCCTGAGTCACCTTTACTCTTTTATTTATTGATCCCCTTTCCATTCATCCTTCTCTGACCACTCACTTAATTACGGGTTGCCAATGTTTGTTTTATCACAAGAAAAGCAGTTTGTGGAGGTTTCCATTCAGCCCGTCAGTTTGTTGTGTGTCTGAACGGAGTAAGCACACTTCAAGAGATGGGGGGAGAGGGAGAGAGACAGAGAGGGAGAGAGTGACCAGGGTAAACGGGAGTATTTAAAAACAAATCTTATATTTATGATGGTGAGACCATTTTTTTTAAACAACAGTCCATTTGTTAAGTGCAAGCAGTGGCAATGGTGTTCCTATTACTACATCTCTATCTTTCTCTCGCTCTCTCTCTCTCTCTCTGAATAACTCCTTCTTTCTCTCTCTGCCTCTTCCCCACAGGAAACAGGAAGTGATGCAGAACGTGGTGCGCATCCTGGAGTCGGTGGACGTCAAGTGGGAGCACTTCCAGACGTGGACGGACTTCTCGCGCCTGCACCTCTCCAACAAGCTGGCCATCTTCGGCGTGGGCTACAACACGCGCTGGCGGGAGGAGATCCGCTACCACTACGCCGAGATCAGCTCCCAGGTGCCCCTGGGCAAGCGGCTGCGCGAGTACTTCAACCCGGAGAAGGCCGAGGGCCGCGTCATCATGACCAAGGTGCAGAAGATGAACTGGAAGAACGTCTACTACAAGTTCCTGGACATCACCATCAGCGAGGCGCGCTGCCTGGAGCTGCACATGGAGGTGGACTGGATCCCCGTGGCGCAGTCCCGCGCCGCCGGCTGCAGCAACGGCTCCCAGTACCTGCTGCCCGGCGGCATCCCCAAAACCTACGGCCTCTACGCCATCGGCTACGAGGAGGTGGAGGCCGCTCCGGGCCCGTCCGGCCGGGGGGAGGGGCCCTCGTCGCCGGAGCCCAGCGAGCCCGACCCCGGCCCGACGCAGTCGGAACCGGCGGCGAAGGAGGAGGAGGAGGATGAGGACGAGGATGAGGAGGACGCGGCCTCGGCCAAAGTGACGTACTGCTACCTGGGCATTGCGGAGGAACGGACCCTCCAGCAGTGCCTGTTCCAGCACTTTCAGAGCTCGGGCAAGTACTACAGCCGCGGCGAGCCGTCCGCCGTCACCAAGTTCCTGCTGGGGAACTGCAGCGTCCGGGCCAAGGAAGGGGGCTCGCCCCCCGTGGCCATTTACATCAAGTTCATCGAGGTGGAGCTGGACTTCCTGTCAGCCGGCTCCTTGGTGGAATGTCTAGAGATAGCCATCGGCTACTCTTTAAAGTTCAACAAGAGGGAAACGTTGTAATGCTCCCCTCTGGTCTTTTCCAGTGACTCGACGCCACGTGCGAAATGACTAATGACGATTAGCGGTCCGGCGGCGCGGGACACGTTTTTATTTCCACCCCCCACCGCCCCGCCCCCCCCTTCTTATTGCAGCTACACTCTTATCAGGGAGTCCGTCTGTATCGCTCAGACGGGATGCTAAACCCGGGGCGGGACCTCTGCCGGGGGTTGGGGGGGCAGCTGGAGGGTGCTGTCAGCTGATCTTAAAACTGCCTTTTTATCGCCCTTGTTTTTGAAGTATGACTTCAACCGATGTGCCAGATCAGACCTCTAGGTAAGGCAAAGTTGGGAATCAGAGAGAAGAAGTGAGCATTTAATGACCTGTGGGAATTCTATAATGATTTAAATATAAATTTTATCTATATATAAATATATATATATATAAATATATTTAAGAATATATATATAGATGTCGTCAAGCATTCCAGCATTTCCAAACTTGTCTTTTGAAGAAGAAGAAAAATATTTTATTTTTGTTGTAATTAGTTTTATTTTTAATTTGTGAACACGGGGTGTCTTTTAGTATTATGGTTTCCAGATCACCTTCTTGTATGTTTACATTATTGGTAAAACAATAAACAGGCCACTGTCCATTCATCTGCCATTCACTAAACACCAATGATTTGTCTTTGATTTTCCAGATACATTTGAATAGATTTTTACCATAAAATTATACTGTCTGATGCAGGTGACCAACTGCAGGTGTTCTGTACTTACCACATACCAAAAATTACAGCAAAAAGATTAAGGTGCTAAATGTTGAGGTCATTCTAGTGATTAACATAATGTGTTGTGGAATGAACAGAAAAATAATGAAACGTTCATGGTCTCGGGTACTAAATATTCTTCATCATATGAGGTTTTCCAGTTTGTAACGGATGCCAGCTAGCACGCCAGAGAGAGTCATGTTTACAGAAGCACAGCTGAATGTGTAATCAAGAGGCTTATAGTTGTAAAATAAACAAACAGAGGATGATGTGTTCATTTGCTCCCAGTTTTCTTCAATGGGTGCTGTGGCGCTTCACGTAAATGAAACCTATTTATGGGCTCCTACATATCCTGAACTCGCATTTGTGGCTCGCAGGGAGACTCATTTCAGTCATGACCATCCAAGCTTCCTAATTCAATAGTTATCTTCAGTTTTTTTGCAATCAAGACATACAGCATATGGTACAGATGTGTCGTACGGTAAGTTTACACGAGGACCTTCCAGAAATGGAGACCAGCACATGCATAGGTTGTTTCTTTCACTTCTGTCCCAGGCTGACAGAGATGTCACACATACAGTGTGATATATTAGATCAGCTTGGAGGTCTTCCCATTGAAGTACAAGTGATTCACAGGGAGACATAATAGTAGTTAGCCACCAGATGGCAGTAGTGTTCCACAAAGCTAAGCAAAAGCAACGCTTAATAGGAAAATGCACATTCACATTATGGGTATTGGTTTGCTGTTTGTGGTCTGGTTTCACCATATATTTAGTTAAAATATTGATATAGAACAAAAGGCTAGAATGGAAAATGTTTTATTGGAATGAACATGATCATTTATCAAAAGGTTTCACATCCAAATATCAAGTTTCTTCGTAACTGCCCTGTGAATATCAATAGATGGTGTGCTACACAAATATTATCTCAGAGTACATTTTTTGATCGTTAAATCAATTTAAATTAAATTTTAACTTCTCAGTTTCTAATGGAATCCACAATATATGTTACGCTGTCAGATCTATTGCTAATAAGTGGTTTTGTTCCACATAAACTAACTAAAATGTTGGCCATATCAGTCTGGTATCATCATGGTATGTTCAACATCCTCTAGGCACAATTAATAATTCAGTCATCCATCACTTTATGATTTCTTATCCAGTTTGGGTATAATAGCTTGGCACCAACTGGAAAACCAACAGTACTGTTTTTTTTTTTTCTCAGTCAAAAAAAAATAAAGTTATGGGTTCTGATTTGTACACAAATATTATTTGACTTTTTTATCAACATAAAGAAATATTAACCAAAAGAACAATTAATAATTTATATATGTTAATACATATTACATTCTCATTAATATATGCATACTTCATTACACGCTCATTCATCTTCCATGCCTTTGTTGTAGTTGTAAAATGGTTGGCTTGTATAGGAAATCCTTCAAACAGCACATTTGGACAGATTACAGGAGGGTTGGTATTACTTCTAATATTTGCGTGTCATAGAAGACTCTGGAGAAGCATGTACACACATCAAATTGATGTCCAGATTATATGCTTACACAGTTTCAATATATAGGATTATATAGAACATACAAATATTATTATTGCTGTATAGCTTTACTTGGAATACTCAAATTCAATGTCTCTTGCTGTGTAGATATCCAAGGGACACTGTAAATGAATATGCATTTGTTGAACCTTAGAAACCAATTTTGCATAAATGTAGGACTATTGAAATGGTGTGACTCGAGCCTCTGTTTCTCTCAAATAGTCAGAAAATATTAAAATGGCGGGGATAAAAAATTCAACAGTTTGCCATTCAATTATTAACTTAGTATTCTGGCCCCGTGAGAAAGCCCGGCATATCGGCTTTGCTTATGAATCGCAGGTGTGGGGAAGTGGCTTCTCAGCGTTCTGTGGGGTGAAAATGTCTGCAATGGGCTGTAGCCCTTAAGAGTAACACTGAGTGCTGGATTTAAAATATTTTAAATAGGATAGGAAAAAAAACAGTACATTCGTGATTATTACTGATAATTAATAATTAAACCTCAAAGATGCTACTAAAATTACCATTACATTACATTGCATTTGTTTGGTAGATGCTTTTATGCAATGTAATGTACAGTAAGTGCATCCCACTAATACTGCTTCTGCTACTGTTATGGTCACTATTGGAAACATCTTTGTGCCACCATTGATAGAACTATACAAAAAGTGTCCGGTTTTGACCGATTTTCATTTCCCGACTTTTCCGATAACTGGAATATAATTAAATGTATAATTAATCAGTCAGTGGATTTAAAGAAAATGACACATTCCTCAAATTGAAATTTTATTCACAAAAAGATTTGTGCTGCTATTATTGGCAGCCCTGATTTCAGGACCTCATTTTGCCAGGAGCTGACACTGAGCCTTTTTCCCAAATGTCTTCTGAGATTGGAGAAGGCTTTGGGAGGGATCTTCAACCATTCCTCTGTACAGAATCTTTCCAAGATCCTTGATACCCTTCGGTCAGCACTTATAGACTACCCTCTTCGACTGAAACTACAAGTTTTCCGTTGGGTGCAAGTCCAGAGACTAAGATGGCCATTGTAAAATGTTGATTTTGTGGTAGCCATTTCATAGATCTTGATATGTGTTTGGGGTCATTGTCTTGCTGGAAGATTCATTCACGGCCAAGTTTCAGCCTCTTGGCAGAGGCAGCCAGATTTTTGCTAAAATGTTGTGTTAGTTGATAATTTCACTGACCATAACAAGAGCCTCAGGACCAGTGGAAGCAAAACTGACCAAAGCAACCCATTCAAATCAAAGTGCCAGAGAATACAGAAAACTCCATGGCACTTAGGTTTGTTGGTTGTTCTCAATGAAGGCTTTTCTGGCAAACCTTACAAATTGCCTGTTGGCATAAAGGGGACCCCAAAATATCAGCAAGCCTGTTACATGAAATGTGAAAGGACCTGATATTCTACCAGAAATTTACATCTTAGAGCTAGTGTATGTTATAGTACTTACTTAATATTAGCTTGGTAGATACAAAATAGCTATACATATCCACCTGCAGTTCAAGGGGATATGTACTTATGGAAATAATTACAGCTTTCTCTTCAAAATTACAACAATCTTTCTCGTCTTTAAGGCTTGATTGTCTTTTAAAACAAATAGAAACCACTGAAAACAGTAAATGATATTGAGACTGTGGTCAAAATCATGATCCAAGAAAGCACAACGGTAAAAAAATTGGAATAGTATTAACAGAAAGAACCAAGGGACCATCACAGTATGTATTGAAAGTTTGAGTCTCTGAAATGACCAGCAATACTTTGCATTTTAAACTCTTTTTCAGGGTTTTTGTGTGATGGAAGACCGTGGCCATGGTCGAAACTCATAATTTCTAACTAAACTTATAAAAATAAGCTACTGTAAAGCATTATGTCTATGTGATGAGACTGAGCTAGATTTAATCACACAAGCTAGCCCATCCACCTCTAATAATTGAGCAGTCTTGCTGCATTAACTTCAGTGCTGTTTCTATGGCAACTGGCTGGCTCTGGGAAGCAGGAGTCGAGAGGTATTCACCTCTGAGGCCAAGCTTGTCTGCGCTCACTGCTCAGCACTGCAGCTAAGTGCTGGAGGTACTACTGCACTCTGACAAGCCGCCCTGACTGTTTGCTTGAATTAACCATCTGAGAAACGCAAAGGAGCAACATAACATGAAGTTCTGTACAGTACAGGGAGGACTGCCATAAACTTGAGTGGACAATCGCACAGTGAGGGTTTCACAGGAGATGCATCTGAAGCTTGGGGTTAGTTTATTGGAATGTGCGTGCAATTCCCTTTTTGCATTCTAACAAGAGGAACTGGTGTTATACATATGTATCAATTTGACCTTTTTCCAAACAAAAAAGCATATCAAATCTACAATTGGTGTTTCACAGTCTAGGATCCAAAAATGCTTTAATCTCTGTCATTTACTGGTCCTGACAAGACAGTCTCCCCCCAAGGAAAGAAACACAGAAATTGTGGATTCATCCGAGACTCACATCAGAGAAGCTTGAATTTTCACACATGAAGTAATACCTGGGATTCATTCCTGGTAGCTACTTTCTATGACTGTGAGCATCAATCTATTTCAAAGCACTGTTTCCAGGCTAGGGGCTATTACATATTACCAATTCATAGTCGGCAAACTTTGATGTTTGAAGTCTTGTATATTTGTGTGTATTTTTAGCTATATATATATAGTTTTGTGTCAAGAACGGTGTGGAAGAACTTGACTGGTCAGCAAAGAGCTCTGACCTCAACCCCATTCAACACCTTTGGGATCAATTGTAAATGAGGTAGCAGAAAATATTACTTTGAATGGCAAAATAAAACTAATTGATAAAGACATCTGTTCTGGTGTTCACTGAATTCAATTTAATTGAGGTAAACTAGTACAACTGACAATTTACATTTTTTTATTTAAATGTAAACTTTAACATTTAAAATTGCATTGTCATTAGAGTTCAACTTAATTTTTTTTTATTGTTGTTAAATAGTTTCGAAAATGTTTAAAGCATTGCTGTTCGTACAAGTCAAGGAATTCAACGTATTTTCAAGTTCAGGTCCATTGGAGTCGATCGTATTCTCTTTATTATTTTTTAGACTATGGTTACTGCCTGCGAAAGTTAACACCAATCTTTCCCAGTGTATGCATATGGGGAAGTCTCCTTTCTCTTGTAGTTCCGACGGGAGGTGTGCCCAATCTTCTCTGAGGGCGTTGTCCGTACGCACAGGTGCGGGCGAGGTGGGAATACAATGCTCCATAATATCATCCAGTAGCAGTGCAAGTTTCAACGAACCGCGTCCAAGAACAGACAGCAAGGAAGACGGTGCAGCGGGAAACTCGCACGTTACCAGGAACGTCTCACGCTTTCTGCCCTTCTTGAACACGTACAGCGCGTTAACCTGGGCGCTCAGTTAATCAGACAGTAGCAGCCTGGCGCGACGGATGGCAAACCAGAGATGATTTGTAACTCGCGCACAATTTCACTAGCTCTGCTCTGACAAATATTTCCCCTTGTGTATTCTCTTCGACTGTTCCATAGGAGGCTTGTGACTGTGAGACGTGTTCCACTGTGCCACGGGCAAATTACGTAGAGATAACGGGAATACTTGAGGGATTGTATACTTTTGGGTTGTGGCACACAGACAGCGTATGTTGGACGATGGAGATCGCGACTTCGAGGAAACTTGGTACCTTGCTGTCACTGACATTTCTATGGATATTTCCAGGTAAGTTAAGAACCATTTTATTTTTGCGTATTTATTGATTTTCTAGAAAACTGTTCTCTTTAAATATTATTATTGCTTATTGTCCAAATAGCAAAGTATTCTGTTTATTTGTTGAAGGCGCACTTTGTTATTGTGCATTGGAAGGTGTCTATTTTTATCTGGCATAACTGTCCAAGAAACAACAGCTTCTTTATTCGGATCGAGGTGAATCTGTTCTTAAATTGTTGTCCCAAAGAGAGAAACATTGCGAAACAACGCGTATTTCGCGACGGAAAATAGTTTTACCCGATTCAATGTGGAAATGATACATGTATACACAGCGAGATTGGCGAGAGTGTTTGTTTTTTATTCGTTGAGATTTTATCCTTAAGCACTTGTTATTTTCTTAAGAAGAACAGGTGGGTTGTGGTGCGTAATAACTTTTGTTATTACTCGAATTGTTTGCCAGCGAAAACAAATGTTCGGCATAGACTGCTACCTTGACTTGACCTTTTCGTTTTTAGTTGTTCATTTTACGCAGTGTTGTGATCTTTTAACCTCATGGTAACGGGGTTCTGACCCGGTTGTCAGTAAAAGGGTTGTTTAATTTGGGCGGCTTTAAAGTAACCTGTTCGCTTATAACCCCCGTCCTACTGTCACAAATACGAAATTAACTCGTATATATGTGAATGACATGAAATTCAGAGGTCAGCATGGCATTTTCAGTAGAATGGCCAAAGTCAGACTTTCGAGTAGTCATGGTGTTAAGGTGTAGTGTATATAGGGCAAAGAACATCTCTCACACAAATAATGAACTAATCCATGGTCAGTGGGGACAGTGTGGATAGCCTGCACTATTTCTATGTAACTTATTTAAGAGGGCTTTGAACGAACATTTATGTTTATCTTGCTGTGATGCAAGTTTGCGGTTATATCCCTTCAGTTGGTTAAAAATAACAGGACATGCACAGTGACACCAGCACTGCTAGTAAGCTACTGCCTATATGAATATAAACATTTGCACTTACTTCAAAACGAAAAAGTGACTTGGTACGGGAAAGTTAAGCCCCTTCTTGGAGGACAATATTTCAGATAATTGCAAAACTACCAAAACACACGTGTCTACCTGTTAACGCTAAGGTCTTTAAAAAAAAAATACAAGAAATACACAGGCGATCTATATGAACAGCTGCTAAAAGAATGTATATTTGACTTAACATTTATCTTATGTTTACTTAGATATAGTAAGATTTTTTTCTGCCCTGTTATCTTTGTTTCATGCGATGAGTATCCAAGCTGTGCCCTCATGTGTGCTTGTTACCAAAGCAGTCAAAAATGCTGAGGCGCGCAATTTATCAGCAGCTCTTGTGTCTCACCTCTGCTTCGCAACCGGGAGACGCAACACCCGCATGGAATTCTAAGGAGTGCTCTACGTAACGACATTTACAAGTGGAATTTCTCAGTTCGTGAACGGGAACACTTTGTTCTTGTAATTGATAAAACTGAATTTCTAAAAGAGGTTCGTTGTGAAAACGCATTACGCGAGCGGATGTGGCCTGCTGTTCCTTAGGTTGGGGGAGGGGGGGACTCTATGACCTCAGGCTCCAGGTGTGTCCTAAGATACTGCGTCGTGGATGTGAAGGAAGCTAGAGAAGAATAGACTATTGTAAACGGGAAGATGTTAAGTCTGCGGGTCTGCTGTCACCAAGCCACTCAGCAATTAGACATAATAGGAAATTAGATTCCCATGGCTTCATAACATAACAGGATAGAATGATTGCACTTTGTTTTCTATCTTACAGGTTACCCGTGTGTGTGTGTGTGTGGGCGGGCATGTGTGCATGTCTGTGTCCTAGTAAAGGATGTAACACAATGGAGTCCATATAGAGAACATGACATCACAGAACCTGTCACCGTGCAGTCTATTTTCTTAACAGTGAGCGCCGTAGTTCAGCATTCTGTAGAAAGTGTACACTATATATTTTCAGATGTCTCTTTTTGAGTACTCTTCCAGTCTATATATAATAGAAGCACATTTCTACACATACTCAAAGCACAAATAAAATCGGAGTATTGTTATTAGCCCATTGTCTGCTCAAAACATTTGTGTAAATGGACCTTAAGGATTTTAGTAAAAGGCTAATGAATGATTCCAGTGGCATGTAAGCACTACACAAAAATAAGTAAATAAATATTAATGCTTTTTCCCCCCATTCTGTTTCCTGCCCATTGTGAAAAGGGCATCTTATGTACATCTTTGGCTTATGAAATACAATTTGTCGCTGTCAGTGTTCATCCTGACCAATTTACCTGTGAACTAGTCATTAACCCTTGGTATCTTGGTATCTCAATTGAGGCAATAAGAATTACCAGTATTTTTGTAGCATGTAGCCTGTCCAGGAATGAGTGAGGTTTAAAATGGCGATATGTGAGTTAGCATGGAGGGTTCCATGGTGTGTACTGTTGTGTGTTTCCTATATGTAGCATGATATGTATTGGTTTGCCAAACGTGATGTCCATTAACCGGATGTTTTAGTAAACTAATTGTCTTCCGCTGGTTCATATCAGCCTCTTGGGGCTTATCTCCTCATTAATGTTAATTGTATGGATGTTAATTGGAATGGCCTTACACTGACAACGACAGTGAATCAACCGTGAAATGACTGTGCAATTCACCGAACCTTTCAGTTTGATGCACTATGTATACAATGCCTAATTAATCAACAAGATAGCCCATTACTGAATATCTGATCTCTGTTCAGTCTGGTGTGTGTGTGTGTGTGTGTGTGTGCGTGTGCGTGCGTGC
Organism: Anguilla rostrata; assembly: GCF_018555375.3. Lineage (NCBI taxonomy): Eukaryota > Metazoa > Chordata > Actinopteri > Anguilliformes > Anguillidae > Anguilla > Anguilla rostrata. The sequence continues at coordinate 22,458,596 of NC_057941.1, read as the reverse complement.
ATGTGTTACACATCTTTATTAGTGTGTAGTTTCTGAAATTAGCTATTAAAGGTTATACAAGAAATTAAAATGATACATTTGTTGCTTTAAGGATAAATTGTGAGTGGTGGAGTGGTGATGAGTAGGGGTTATGGTCTGCTCATAGTCGATAAGCAGAATGAGCTGGCTCCTTATCTAGCATGTCCTGTGGAATACACCTTATCTGAGCTTTAACCTACAATTAATCTTCTCTTCTGGGCACACAAATGAGAAAAAGAAGGTCTTTATTCTTTTCTTCTTTATTCTGTAGGTGTGCGGGGTGTACAATACTCTCATTCAAGCACATTGCACACAACCATTTATCCATTCATGTTGTAAGACCAAAATTGTCCCATGCAGGTGTCCAATGATGGTGGAGTGAAGCTGAGGGGATGTCTGGGGTGATGGCAGTCTATGGCATAGTCTGGGTCCCATTAGCCTCCTGTCAGTCCACCTGTGAGGCATGAAATAGCACATCATTTACAAAACGATATGTAGACCTAGAGGGAGCACCAATAGCCTGGAGCACCCCATCTCAATAAGCACCAAATAATAAACTGTCCCCAAAGTCAGTATCTCATATTGCAACAGTCTGTGTACCCAGTTCAGTTTTAGTGTGACATGTTTCAGTCACATTGCAGGACTTGTTGTTGGTTCTCTTTGTGTATTTATTTGCTTTGTTGTTTGATTGCATGCTTCACCTTCGATTTTCTGGAGAATGCATTCTCATGGCATTGTAACCTGATCAAATGGAAAACACGGAGTAACTGCATTTGCCTGAGAAGGCAATACCTTTCAAAGCCTGTTGTCATCAGATGAAGTGCAACTGTTACCACAGTTGAAGTTTTTTATAGGCACTGCTGGTGAAAGATTATGTACAGAATGGATGGCAACTGTAAGGTGATGAAAGAGAGAGAGAAAGAGAGAGAGAGAGATGGAGAGAGAGAGCGAGGCAAAGCAGTGTCAGAGGTGCCAGGCTGAGACTGAAGGACGACTGGAGATAGGAGAGAGAAAGGGCAAATGTGACATGAGAATGAGGAATTGTCAGACGCCAACTGCCATCCACAACCTGGTGAGACTGTGACCTGCAATGTAACCCCATAAACCCCATAATGGCTGCAGCTACCGTGTGCTATCACTGGCCAATGCCAGCCAATCAAAATGATTTATGTTCTCCATATGAGAACACTATGATTCATTCAGATTGTTGGGTCAGTGATAACATATGATACGTCACCCCATTTTTTTTTGTTTTATGGAGCCTTGCTGGAGTCCACAACTACTGCAAGGAACTGGGTAAAAAGGAGAGCAAGCCACTGCTGTTCACTTGTTTCTATTCATAATTGAACCACTCAACGTGGTAGAATGTGACAGTTTTCCTTCTCGAGAGTAAAAGCTTCCTCGCTGTCATCAGAAAATAAGGCCTGGATATGTAGCATGTCTTTCTCATTGGCTAACAATGCTGACATTTGTCAATGCCCTCTTTCTCTCTATTCAATTTTTTCTAGCTGTCCCTCCATCTATCCCCCAAATCCCCCAAATATTCAGAATATCTAGAGAAGGCAGGACAGAAAGAATGCAATCAATCAAATTTACATCAGTTTCTCCTTATCTCCAATGGCTAATTTCTTAAAATAACAGGCAGTGGAAGCTTGCCAGATCTCCAGACCAGTTTGGAGTTTGAGTTCCTCACCCTCTCGTTTGTTTGGTCAATGTGTTTCTCCTCTGACTATTAGACTTATTAATATATCAGGACCATTATTATTAGCAATAGTTGTTTTAGCAACAGTTGTGAGATATGAATATTGTTTATTTATCAAATAATAACATGAATAATAACAGCATTAAAAATAATAACAGCAATACATTGAACATTATATATCTGTAATCTGAAGTTTGGCGACATGACAATTGTATAATCTGTATTATTACCAAAATAAGAGTTACATGTAATCCTGTTTTATGTGCGAGAAACTTTTTCTAATTCCGTAAGCCTCTTGGACCAAACTGAAATAAATGAATGGTGGGCACTCTACTGGGTCTATTACCTGCTCCACATTCCTTTCTGCTCTTTGAATACACTTGCGCTATATAACCGCCCTGGATGGACTAGCCCCTGCGTTGATCCAGTGTGTCCTCGCTGGGGTCCCCACATTGTGACAGTGTTGTTGTACGGGTGGATGGTCCAGACGAATGTCACTCCCGCCCTCCCGCTCAGCAGCGTCGTCCCAAGAGGAGCGGGTCTCCGAGCTGGCCTGGGGGTCATGAGAAAGTCAGCGGGCGACTTTCCCAACTCTCCGCCTGGCCGGCGGACTCTCTTAAAGAGGCACGCCACTCCCACTCATCCTCCCCCTTTCAAAGGAAATGCCCCCGAGCCGAGGGCAATGCCCCGCGTGGCACGGTGGGCAATGACCTGGGCCTGTACTCATAAGGTTACACGTTCAAACCCCATCGGTGTGACGTGAAAATACGTTCCGTATGATCGTCTTTAGGGAACAGCTATGCGAAGAACAGATGAGTTTCCATGAGGACAGAGATTAAGGGCTTGTTTTCCGTTAGACCAACTGTGACGGTTGTTTATGCTGTTACATTGCGTTCTCCTGGAGTCAAAAATGAAGCACGTGCGGTCAAGCACGAGTCCTGCAGTTAGATTAAAAATAATGTCAACAAACCTTGTATGAGTTTTGGAAGAAATAGCATTACTTGTAACTTTTCTAAAATATGTGTGCCACGCGATATAATGCACACTGCTGTTTAACGGATTCAGATGGTGAGATTATGTTTGTCTAAATAAATATTCTATTTATAATTCAAAGCATTACTGTGAAGTTTGTGACAGTTACTGATGTTATTTATTGTTATTTTGTTGGGGGGGGTGATGCTTTTTCAAAAAAGCGCAGTCATCGTGAACAGGCAGGATGTACACTGGATGGATTGGAGGGAAATAGCAGTCTTATTTACTGTGTCATGATCTTCTTGTTTACTCTGCTGTCAGACGTAATGGTGGACCGTGAGACGCCGGGCCACTGTTCTGTGCCTTTCTGCGGGAGAGATCGTCTTTCATAAAGCATGACTGCGTGGTGTTCGCTCGTCACCACTCAGCCGGCAGACGGGCAGAATGCGGTGACGACAGCGGGCGCTCGACTTGATGCGCATCAGTTCATTATGCGGGAGCTTAAGCAAAGAGAGCGAAACTATTAAAGGAATCCCTTCATGCTGAAGGTGGAGTGACGCGGGTATATGTAACTGGCTCCGGATCCTCAATCCACAATCCTCTTTTGCACTGATGATTCTACACAGCCTGTCTGGCCAATACTGTCCCTTCAGCACAATGGGATTCATTTAATAATTTCTTTCAGCACACTCTGTCATATAGATAAGTTAAGGTTATGAATGTAATATTATGGTTCCTTTGTAATTTTCATTTTTTAAATTAACTTTTATTTAACCAGACAGCCCCAGTGAGATATCGAATATCCTTTACAAGGAAAATTTGGCCAAGAAAGCAGCTTGGCATGCACAGAACACAGACTTTAATGATACTCTGACAATACTGTACTATACTGAATCATTGATATGCATACCATAACAATATATACATATACATATAATCTATACGATAATATACATTGATGATACTGTAATCACTGATGCCTAAATTAACACCTATTCAGTATGTCTTGAGAAGCTCATCTAAGAACATGTCACACTTTTTTTTTACACAGTATTATGAGTTTAAGATGAGTGTTAGATGGTACATAGAAATCATATTCTCCAGTTATATTGAACTGTCCTTCATATTGCTAGCATGGCCCAGTCATGAAAAGATAACATTCACAGCTGGGGTCAACTGGAGTAGCAAGTAGGTTGTGTACCATTCTTTCATAGCAAGGTTTCAGGTTTAAGTCCCAGGTGGGGCATTGCCATTGTACCTTCTAGTAAGGTATTACACTTGAATAATCTACAACTACAGTATGTAGAAAAACTGAATTTAGGATGTATGCTAACAGTGTTAGCAGCCCTGGACATTCAACCCAGACTACAGGCGACTCTGTGATCTGGGCTGATTCTGGCTCGAAGTTAGCGTGCAGATCCAATCCGGGGTCGCTCGCTATTTGTGCAGTCAAATAAATAATAAGTAGATCATGTAAAAATGTTAATGTGCTATAATTTATAGATCGCAGATACAAAGCCTTTGAACTTGATAATAGATAGAGAGGCTATTCAGAATGCATTAATTGCTCCAGAGGATTTGCTAACCGATGATAATATCACAACACTGTCTAAAATAAATTTGCACTGAAATTCATCTTGTTGCAATGCATCCATTCATGTATCCTATATGGCACTGGGCTTGGTTTCACAAGTTTAGGCATACATTATTTCTCATGTGTCTCATATGATAGCTGGCCTACAGTATATACTAACTGTTGCCGGGACACAATGTGGTCCTAAATATTGTTTTTGCTATTTCAGTATGTATAGTGATCATGTTAATAATGTACTGTCTTAGTGTCCTAGGTGAGATACTTGGTATACCAAATACACAATACGTAACAGTAGATGTGCAAGGACAGATATACTATTATACAACAGATAAATCTGCTCTTCAGTGTTGGTATGTTTGAACTTGATCACAACTTTTTTTTTTTGCATTTTTAATGTAAATGATATAATGACTTCGATAGTCTTCTTTTTCCTGCTATCATGAAGTGTTAATTCCATCAATATCACATGCAAAAAATAAAATAAACAAAACAATCTTCGGATTTGCAGAAGTAAAATATTGGCCGGCCAGTATCCGGAACACTCCAGTCCACTCTTAGCTGAACCCTTCATGGAGCACTCTTAGCTGTCATTGAACAGATGAGTCTACTTGAGCTTCCATGCAAATGAATTGTCAATTTGGCTCATTGTAGCAAGCCAAAAATCTCTCACATCTGATGATGTGCCCATCTCTTCGTCTTTTGCAGCCACCAGCCTGGCAGCTTATAGGCACACCAAACTTCCCTGAAACGAGAAGCACCGAGCACTCTAGAGCCATTAGACGCAAACCACTCATTTAGCAAATCTGATAATGGCCACAAAGCTGTTTGTTTCACTACAGTAATTGCCTTAATAGTGGGTTCTGGGGAATAAAAAATACCTTTCAGTTTTAATTATAGTGTTCAGGTCCTGCTGAACACAGCTGCAACCAGCTTGATACTCGGATTGTTTTTCTCCCCCTCTCCGAATAATCGTGTCCTAAATGCAAATCATGTATGATGAAAATAGCACTTCATGTATGAGTACTTTTTCCATTTTCAATTTGTCACCTCACCACAACATGACTGCACTGACATTTAGATTTTTAGTACTGAATATAGTTTAATGTTCAGTGCCCATTTAAGCACAGTAAAATGTTCAGTGTTAATTCATTTTACTCTGAGTTGATTTAGCACTGACCTTTATACTGTGTATGCTGTGGAGAGGTTATAAGGGTAGCTGTTTAAGCGTACATAGCTGAAGCTCCTGGGTTATCTTAGAGAAAATAACCTCTATGGTAAAACCTAGTAGCCTGCCGTTACTCCTGCCACCTCTGAGGTCATTTGAGGCGTAGAGGTACAGACACGTTGTTTAGTAATAAGCATGCGCTTCCACGTCTCACATGCGGAGAATTCCGGGTGAGCAAATTAGACCTTTAGGCCTGATCTGAGATACAGAGGACTGGTGTTTGGATCTATGTGTCATATCTCACAGAAAGCCTGTGCATTAGGTTAGGGTGGGAGAGGGAGGCAGAGAGAGAGGGAAGGAAGGAGATGGCAGAGAGAGAAAGACAAAGAGAGAGAGATATTTAAAGTAAAGTGTCAATGATTATAGTGGTAATCAGTGATTATATATTCATCCTTTTCAGCAGCCATCCCTGTAGAAAAAATGTATTTCCAATGTGCTCTGCAAATACCCACATGTATGATTTAATGCTGGTCTTCATCTATTGGTGCTGCAGTTGCTTCAGTGGTGCGGGTTAAGAGGAGTCCCCCCCTCCAAAAAAAAACTACCCACCTCTCCCCCTGTCACCCTTAGGGCTGCGGAGCACTGCCCAGCTCTTTCCCCAGCTTCTCTTTCCCAGAATGCCCTGGTCTCTCACAGACATCATGGTGGGCATGCACACACTTGTAACACCCAGCCAGCAGGGTTTACTCTGCAGGCTGAGTCTGCCTGTCAGCAAATCTCTGCAGCTGTGCAATGATTGGCTGGCGCTCAGGCATCTCATTAGCATATTTCAGGGTTGTAGAGGAGAAAGTATTGGGTCCAAATTATGGCAAAAACAGGGTGAAATGCCCTATAGTCCCTGCACCCAATGTATTGTGGGATACTTGGGGGATGCTTGGCACCATACTTGAGGACTACTGGGACCGCGTGGACCTCCCACGCACATTTGTTTATTTTCCAGTTCTCCCAGCCCATGTAATTACCAGATCACTTCCAGGGTGATGTTATAGCCACCACGTTCTGTAACAGTATAGTGCCTTAATCCTTTTAATGATAGCTTTGGGGTGCAGCGGGAACTGTCTCATTGTCTTGTCGTTGTGTCTTTGGGGTACTCCAGAAATATACGGTTCCGTGCACAATAACAAAGAAACAAGATGGGAAGGTCCTCTTCAATTTGACAGCATGTTGTCATGGTTTCAGATTCGCTGGCATATCTGTGAAACATAAACATAAGTTAATCAGATCCGCAATGTGTCAGACATTGCAGCTCAGTGAGAACAGGCGTACAGTAATTAAATTTGAAATCTCAAGTGGGTGGCTTGTTTTTGACATTTGTCTGATATTTCATTAAGAAATACAGTTTCCAAGGACAATGCACTTCCCAAAGTCCCTGTCAACAGAGGAGTATGGTCTTTCCTTTTTTGGTAAATAGTTTTTTAATCATCCCTGTCCCTCCAGTGGCCAGGGCCTCACAAACAGGAAAAGGCCTTTAACAGCCTTTCGATCAGAACATCCGACCCCTTCTGGCATTCTCTTCTCTCAAGTTTTTTTTTTTTTTTTCTTCCTTGAGCTGTTAGTGCTAATGGCTCTGATGAATCGGGCCTCTGTCAGCGGTGTGGAACGACCGCACTGAGGTCACAGCGCAATCACTTTGGATCAGATGAGCGGGTGACGTTTCGCTCCCGAGGTGAACGCGAATACTCAGAAAGACTGGGTTCACTCCCTGCGGGCGTGGTCAGCCGGGGTCTCTTGTCTGCAGGGCAATGTAGGATGAGCCAAATGGAGTTCAACAACAGGTTAAAACAAAACCTCCAAAAACAGTGTGAAAAGATTATTCCCTTTGTATCTGAAATGGTGGCTGTGGCCAGTCCCACACCTCCTCCCTGTCCTGTCCCTGGACTCCACTGATCTGGATATTCCCGGCACACAGCCTTTCAAGTTTCCTCCCTGTTTGTGCAGGGGCTGCGAGCCGTCTGTCTAAGGACAGCCACCGCAGCGACCCTGAAAGTCTTTGAGGAAGCAGGAATATATGTTTTTTTTTTTGGTTTTTTTTGAAGTGAATGATAAACTGGATCTTTATGGATTAACTCTGGATTTGAGGCCATTTGGCTGAGTTTCGGTTTTTTTTCTGTGGGGAGGTGGCGGGGGGGGGGGGGGGGGGGGGGATGCACCATTCAACTTCCATTTGCTACAGGACAAAAATGTGTTTTTTGTCAGTCATCCTTGACTGTCCTGGAGAGTCCTGCTGTCTGAGGGCCATGAGGATGCTTTCACAGGGAGAGTTGCCCTGTACCGTGTGGAGACTGTGACACAGGCACAGTAAACCTGGGGTGCACAGCTCCATTCTTGGCTGGTGTGTACGCTGGTTCTATTTCTGACTAATGATTCTGTCTTAGTTCTCTAGATGGCTGTATACTGAGGCTGGTTCAGTCCTGTATGGCACCGCCGTTCAACGTTTTCACCAAAGATACATGTGCAGTCAGCGGCCAGAGCTTGTGACTTTGTCACAAATGTCATATCAAATAAATGATTGGGCTCGTTAAATAATTGAGAACAGAAGCTGGCATGAAATCTCAAACGCGATCTGCCCTTGTTGTGAACCCTTCTGGTAAACTGACTGCCGACTTCATCTTGTACCTTCAAAAATATGCAGCCCTGGCATAGGCTAGCAAATAAGCTAGTTTGCATATGTAACACAGTGATTGACATCTTGCCCTTTATTGGTCACCAACGCATAGGTCTCATTCTGCTACCTGTTGTCCTGTATTATTTTTTCTTTTTTTTAAGGATAGCAGGGATCAAAGGGGGAAAAGTGCTATTGTGGAGATCAAATCCCACACTGCCCTACGGGCTGCACCACACATCTTGCCCCTGTATTGTGTTTTTTTTTACATTGTTTTTGTAATTAAAAGTGTTACAAATTAAATTGTAGGCAATTGTGCCATCCAGTGACCGCAGAGCCATCTTATGTCATCAGTTTGCAATCACAGATAATCAGATAGCAAGTAGCTCCTTCGTTGTGGGCCATTTGGACTATGAAGGTTTGTTTTCAGTAAATGGTGACTGTTCCTCATTAATTGTTGCTGTGTATTTCAGTTCAGTATTTCCTGACTTTTTTCATTTAGGCATGTCCTGCTTTTAGTCAGCTGCCGACTGTTAACAGCTTTGATCCAGGGTTTTCATTGACAGTTTGAAACCCTGCTCTTCAGATTAATTAGTGACTGATCATTAGAACTATTGATTTTTTCAGGGCTGGAGGTGTGTGAAAGCAGTGGTAAAGAGGACGTTCATTCTGTTTCCGTTTTCCACTGAATATTTGCACACAAAAGGACAGTGGTTTATTGATCTTTGGTTGGGCTTATTGTTTCAAGTGTTTTTCTTTTTACCCTGATCATCTCAGGGTAAAAATACTTCTGTGGAAGAAATCAAGAATTTAAGGCCAGAAAAGCACATGGTCTGGGTCACCATTGCAAAGCCTAAACACGTAGTCCTGAAATCGCATTGACCGTGAACTTGTCATCATGCTGACCCAAATGTAGCTTAATCCATAGCTCTCTCTTGCTCATCTGCTTTACCTCAGGGTGTGTCCACACTGAAGAGACGATTTGCTGCCAGGGTGTCCCCAGCACACACTTTTCAAAGTGGATTCTTATGTGATAGCCGCGATTGTCACTTTGTGACTCCAAACCAGAGCAGCGGTTGCGTGGGTTGGTTTGCGAGTTGACGGAATGCATGCCTTATGTGGTGGGGTTTGCGTCGCAAAGCAACAAGACAGGAATCACACCAAACTGGGCAATCTGGCAGAAGGGGAAAAGTTGCGGTGGTGACAGCAGGGGTCAGTGTGAAAAAATAAAAAATAAAATCTTAAATCAAAAATCTCCCATGAGGGTGGAAGTGATCGTGTGAGCATAAGGAAGACCGCCAGCCAGGACTGCTTGAGCCTGGCAGCCAGACAAACTGCCCTGCAAACAGTGAACACTGTGCCTGTGAAATTACTGACTGCACTTAGCATGGGCTCCTGGTGGTTGTCCACTTCCCACTGAGGGAGCAGTCCTTTCCATTAACGCCGTCCGTGGTCCCTGTTGTTTTCTTTTGATTTTTATTTTGTCATTCTTGACTGAAATTTTCAGGCCTAAATTGCAGGTATGCCTTGTGATCTCTTTGTAAATATATTCAGATTTTCATTCACATGTAAGTGCAAAGATACTTCTTTTTTGAAAGCTAAGAAGTCCTCATTAGGTTGAGAAAGATATGAAAAAGGTTAGAAAGCAAAACCTATGTGCTGTGGTCCAAAAAGTGAGCCATTGACTGATTTCTTTTTGACATTCTGAAAGTGCTCTGCTCCCAATGTGAACCCTTACTTCCAAAGCAAAGCAGCACTCCAGTGGGGTTTTTATTTTACATGTATAGCTAAATTGGAGCTTAAACTGGAGCTTTGAATTTTTCTGATGTTCAGTAGTTATTTGTATTTTGTTAGAAAGCCATTCTTTCTAACCGTACAAATTGCACAAGGACATGAACAATATGTGTTCATTTTTGTGCAAAAATTGCAGATTTGTACAGATTCTCTGTACGCAAGGGGACATACTTTTTCCACAAACTCTAATCATCTCCATAATTACATTCATCCTCAAATGTAGTTTTTTTCCAATTTTCTTGCTTCGGCAGAAATTGGCAGAAATTGCTATTGGAACAATCACGTCAGATTCACTATGTTGCCGTGTTCAGAGCTATTTCCAAGTAATGGAACTGAACAAGAATGTGATTTTGCTCATGTGAATCAAATCAGTCAAAGCTAAGGTAATCCAGAAGTCTGTCAGTACCTGCAGAGAAATGGTGTGATCGAAATGGCACAGGGAATTGAATTTTACTTCAGTATAGAAAAAAAAAACAGCCCAGCTGTCAAGGGCAGCCTGCTCTTTCATAATCCAGTGGTAATTCAGGTCCTAGTCACAATGTAATACATTATTGAGTACGTGCTGGAGATCTGTGATTATCCAACTGACCTCCTCCGGTCCCCGCTAGTCCTCTTACACATAAAACATGCCCATGAAGGGTTTAGTTATTTAGCATCTAAAATCTGCCAATGAAGAGTTTAGTTATTTATCACGTAAAATATACCAATGATGGGTTTAGTTATTTAGCATAGAAAACACGCCAGTGATGGGTTTAGTTATTTAGCACATAAAGCAGGCCAATGAAGGGTTTAATTATTTTGCACATAACACATGTCACCAAATTGTCTAGTCTTTTTTTACACTGAAAAAAAAAACATTCAAACAAATGTTTCAGACCAGTGATGAAAACAAGAACTGTTTTCTGTTAATTCACAGACATATTTCTCAGCAAGAATAATTGTAACTGTATTTCTGAGTGACTGCCTCGCAGTCAACACATGACAGGTGAGCACAGAGGAACTTCCTGACTGTCAGTCTGTCTTTAAAGGGGATCTAAGGTGACTGCCCCACTAGATGCTCCTCTGCACTGGGGAATCCATCAATGGTTCAGTGCCGCACCATCCACTGTCCTCACCCCCCCACCCCTGCCTCCTGCCTCATTCTGCTGTCAGGAGCCTGCTCCACAGTAATGAATTTACTGAGCCCAGACATGTGCAAGTCAAAGTAAGCTGTCCCGTGGGCATGCTGTAAATTAGGCAGTATGCTGGAGAGAGCCACACTGGTGAGCAACACAATGTGTGTGTGTGGTGTGTGTGTGTGCGTGTGTGTGTGCCTGCGTACGCTGACACGAAGCATCCAGGAGATACCTGGTGGGAGATCTTTCCAGTTTTATTTGAGCCTGCGAGGATTAGGGTGGGATTACGGCTGGAATTGCGAAGTAGCAACAAAATTAGCTCCTGGTGTTTAATCTGAGAAATAGGCAGAAGTGGAGGGATGGGAGTGTTGCGTGAGTGAGCTCCTGCACCCACAGGAGAGAGAGATGAAGGGCGGGGGCCCTGTCTGACAGACATATTGGCCCCCACCCCCACATCTGCGACCGTGTAAAGCAGCAGGGAAAGAGCAGCTTAATCCGATATCTCCATATTAGTGCTGAACATTTGTAGCTGCGCACGTTTTTTTTCTTCTGCAAGACGTCCATGAAATATTACAGGATATAATAAGATTCCAATTTTTCACAGCAAGCCGTAGGTTCCTCTCATACAACCAGCGGAAATGAAAGTTCAGGAAAGATAACAAGGAAAATGGCTCCTTCTCCCACTGATCCAATCCGTGCCGCTTGTCCTATTGTGTCGGTTGATAATAGTCATTATAAATTCAACAATAATTTATCTGCTGTCATTGTCATTATGCCAAAAATGTGTTGCCGTCATTGAATTATATGTTTTTGTTGGTATTGTTTTAACACACTAACTATAATATTGGCTATATTAGAATTAATTATGTCACATTTATTTCTTCATGTTAAGCAGACCCTTGCTTCACATCATTCAGCTGAGGTGATGTGCCCTCTTGTACCCAGTTAGAATAAGCAAGGCCTTAGAAACATATAATTAGTGATCTGTTGATATTGAGAATGTGTAATCCAGTCACTTTGGAAAATCAGTAAATGTTCAAAATTGAATAATAATGGATGGTTCCTGTGGAAATAGCCTTCCATGGCTTCCTAGCCATGTGATCGGTTCCAATATCGGTTCACCATGAGCAGTCACATGACCTACCTCTCATATCCCTCTCATAAGATTTTCTCCTCTCCGTTTCCCCCCCGGTCCGCTTTAGTGCTGGTAGACTTTCCGTGGTTAAGGCGAAAGTGCGCACCAAGGGCCCGGTGCAAGCTGCTGGGAGCGGATAAGCCATGCATGCCTGCGTGGTGAAGGGTCCGGCTGCTCTTTTGCATATTCACTAAACCCTGATGGCTGTGGTCTCCTGCCACTCAATTCATATGGCTGAACGCACACCTCTGCAGAAAAAAAAACAACCCACAAAAAACATCTGGAGCATTATTTATTCATGGCACAAAGAGGTGTTTGAAGAAGTTGGTTACCTAGCTTCATTTATCATGGTACCAAGATTAATTAATTTTTTCTTCTTGTTGAAATCAGGGAGCCCTCTAGAAAATAAGCATAAACCTTTTTCCTGAGGTACTGGAAGGATACTGCTCTTTGTGCACTCATTGTATAAGAAATCACTTTGCATTTATACACTCCCCATACCACATTACTGTGGTGCTTGGAGCGTATAAGAACTGTCAAGGCATGCAACACTTTTCTCGCTTACTACTAATTGAAATGTAGTCATGGTAGGAGCCTTTTATCCCTGTTTGTTTTCATCCTTTTCCCTGAAAAATGCAGGATGTATGAAATTGGATCTAAATGGAAATCCATGGCATTTGGATTCCATTCCTTCCATACATTCCTCCAGACTGCATAAATTCCTGGAAATGGTTGAGAATACCTTTTTTCCCCTTGCCCGCATGCTCTGAAATCAAATTATTCTGTTTGTCATTTGCAATTCGCGAACTTTGTGGCCCTTCATTTGTTCAGAATGTCTCCCACCCTCAAGGTGAAGTTAATGGTGTTCAAACCCTTAAGGCTAGATAAATTTCATTTAGTCTATTTTTACCCACCTTGTCTCTTTGCATTTACAACAGGTCTCCAGGCCCTCTGGGTAATGGAGTCTACTGTCAACACTGTGGATTATTATCATCATAATTACCATTATCATAATTTCTAATGAAGTGTTTATAAAACTGGATATTCTGTAGTGCAAGGGTTTTTGTGGGATGAAAAGTTAAAAATATTGTCAGTGCAGATGTATGGTGAACCTGAGACTCGTGTGTTATGTAGATTCATTTTTGTAATCGGTTCGCATTGCAACATTTATTATGTAAAAAAAAAAAAAAAATCCTATTATGCTTATTGAAAGCAATGTGTGGCACTATGTCACCGATGATGTATCCACAAAAGACTTGGCCAAGGGCTAGGTATGGCAAACATATAAGGTACAAAATAAAACAATAGCTGTTGGAGAGCCCATAGATTATTTCATAGGTGAACTGACAATGCTGTACAAATCTCGACCAATGTGGGTCAGCTGTGAGGGGGGAGCACAGTTCAGGCATCATTTGGATAGGTGTGGGTTTGAGTAAGGACCTGCCGTGTTCACACAAGCAGTGAACATTTTTCTGCTGCGACGCCAGAGAGCTCATAATTATTCAAGGGAAGCGCCGCAGGATCTAGTGTTGAATTTCTCATCTGAGTTGAAAAGTAGCGCCATCCTGACCTAAACATTAACACCGGATTTTCGGCTGGCTGACAGGGAATTTGCCACTGTTGGCTTCATCTTCTTGGAGATTTGTCTTCAAAGCACTTGTCTGTCATTTCGTGGAATGCCCGCGTTAGTTGTCAGCTTACAGCTCACCTGTAAGGCGCCAGCCTCCTAACATGCGTTTTTATGTGTGCTTTGGATTTCTTCGTTTCTACCGACGATTTTCCATAGCCTAATTAATCACTGGGAATCGTGCCTGAGACTGCTGTGGTAAAGAAACTGCTTGTGGCCAGGACATATTTCATGGTGCCAGTGAAACTCTGCCATAAGGAACTCATTCATAACTTTGTGGCTAAAAGAATGTTTCTGCCATCAAAGGTTCTCCATATAAATGCAAATTTCCAATGAGCATGAGTACGATTTATCAGGTGCCTACGCGTCAGTGCCGGAGTCCCCACGGGCTTCATGTTTGACCCCATTACACATTTTTCTAGTTTATAAAGAAACGCTTGAATGACCTACATCAAAAAGGAGGTATCCGTACATGCCTGTCTCCCAGTCAGTGCCATTCACTGTCTAATCCTTTCCCTGCTCATGCCATCCCACCCGTGACGTGATCTGTTCTGTGGGAAGAGGCTTCCCTGTCTGCCTGCTTCCTGAACCTTGTCGTAAGTACAGCCCTCAAACTGGGCAGCGTTCTTCCAGTGCGATGGATATTATGTGTAACCTCGGCCAGGATGCAGAGCGCCATTGAGAATAATTAAAACCCAGTTGTTTCTGCAGCCAAATTTAACGAATTGATGTAATAGGCAGGGGGAATTTTGTCAGCCATTGAATTTATGAAACTAACTCCCAAATCAGGAAAAGTGTAAACATGTTGAGCATTGACTGGAGCGATGCAGAGATAATGCTGCTGCATATTGTACCCATAATGTACGGGGAGGTGGGTTTCTGGTGCAGTAATACTCCCAGAACCAGGCAGGATTAAAAACCCAATACAGACAAACCGGTCTAATCTAGCCACCCCCATATATTCTATTATACTGAAACTTACACTACAACATACATTCAACAATAATAATAATAATAATAATAATAATAATAATAATAATAATAATAAATATGATTATTATTTACTTTTATTTATCTTTTTCATAGCAATATGTTTTTCCATCTAAGACACTTTTGTATTATGTCAAGAAATGAAAATACTTTTTTCCACTTGGTCTCAGGAGGATAATGCACTGTGCATGGGAGAGCATTCTAGTAATAAATAAAGTAATAAAATGTAATCAGTTCACTGTAAATCTACTCAAAAATAGCACTTCAGCAGAGTATGGTGTGTCAGAGAGGGCTTGCTAAATGATCAGAGTGGATATGACTTGTGAAAACTGTAAGTCTATGAGCTCTTTGAGATCTCTTCAGAATAAATAATTCTACTGTGTGTCAAATAGCCATCTGAACTTCTCCTGTTGGACAGCAATCATCCATTTGTGCATAACAGTGGGTAAAAAAAACAAATGTTTTTAATGAATTCATGTAACCATATAACTACAATTAACACCTAAAAGTCTTGTTATTAACACAGCTCTTAGAGACGAATACACTCATTGGTTCACTTAAGGTTGTGTCCATATTTGGACGTGTTTGTGTATTCTTTTTTCGCACTGGGGGTTAGAGGCGAGGCATCATTCAGGTGTGTGTGTGTGTGTGTGTGTGTGTGTTTGCATGGCACACAAAGAGCCAGTGTGCGCATTGTTCTGCGCCTGCCAACTATGCTGCTGAGCACTCCAACAGCCACATTTTGGCACCTTTGGTCTTATCACTATTCACCTATTGTGTGTTTTATTGTTTCATTTGTACATATACATAGACCGCTACTTTTATTATTATTATTATTATTATTATTATAAAAGTGATGGACTGCGGCAGTGTATGGACTGGGAATCAGCCTCATCACTGTAAATGAGAACTGTGCACTTTTGTCTCTCCGCATTATACTTGTCAGGGATTCAAATCTGTACCGCTCACAGTTAATAATGAGCACAGGGTTTCATTACAGTGTCAAAAATATTTTTGTCAGAGGGTAAAAAAAGGTGTTAACATTGTATCAAAGTGTCAGAAAACTAAGGGTCATGCTGGTAATCTTCGACCTTCTTTATTACAGTTTGAATATGGTCAATTGTGTCCTCATTAGCTGCTTTTTTTATTATTGTGACCAGTAGGAAATGTTCCTTGTACCAGCAGTGAACTCCCTTGCTAATTTTATGATGTTTTCATACATGCTAGGTCACTATTTTGCACATTGCATTACTTATTTGCTTACTCATTCTCTCAAACCACTTAATTGATGTTCACTTAGTCACTCACTCACATTAATCATTAATGTTACTCATTAACTGTCTTGTCATTCAGTCATATTAATCACTCGCTCACTCATTCATTCGCTCACATCAGACATGTTCACTTACTCGCAAACTGACTGAGCACCTCCCCCACTGTACGAACACTGCTCTCTAACATCAGAGGCAACAAGGTAACAGTGGCCTGTCCTATTCTTGTGTCCCATATTTATACATTTGCCTTTCTCCACTCTTTTGTTCTTTTGTGTGTGTGTGTGTGTGTGTGTGTGTGTGTATATATATATATATATACAGTATAGAGAAAGAGAGAGAGAGTTAATACTTTGTTCCTGCACTGCTTCCCTTTGGCCGTCTATCAGCAGGAAAGGGGCTGTTTCTGGGCCCTTCCTCTCTCTGACGGTCCGCTTCCCTCCCAGCTGCCTGGCACTCCCAGATAAGCGCCACATTCCACCGTCAAGCTATCGCTCCGCGCTCCGATGGCCACGATAACACCGCCAAAATAAATAAATAAATAAGTCTCTCATTCTGCATTTCAATAGGAGCCCTGCGGTGCGCTCCGGGAAAAACGCGAATGCGGTGGACGGCAAACCGTGAAGCCACTATGAAATTTCAAGGCCCGGTGGTCTGATGAGTAGGTGTAGAAAGACATTGTGCATTATGGGTGTTGTTGAAAGAGATTTTCCTCATGCCTCTTTTTTTGAGATTGGAGCCTCTCTGTTGAAAAAAGTCAGTTATTTCCAACGCCCCCAACTACTGTCTTATGCTGTGGAATAGAAACCATGGCATGGACTTTACCAGTGCGCTCATGATCGTTGTTGAAAGACGGCTTGATGTTTTCCTTTGTCTATTCTACAGGAGAGAGCAACATTTGAGGGCTAGGAAATAACTAAACCCTTTTTAGTGGTCTTACCATTGTTAGTGTAACTTATAGTATCTTCTGTTTCACTCATTTATTATTTAGGTTATTTCTTTAAAAACTCTTCCAGAATTAAAACCACGTCAGAATTCCCGCATTGTTCTGTCAGAATGCCAATCCATGAAGAGTTAAAGGAAACAATTTTAATAGCACTGAAAGGCTCTGCAGTCTCCACCCATCCTTCCTGCAATTGGATCATTGTGTGGCGCAGAAGAAAAAAGAAAACATTTAAAGCGGGTAACCAAAGCACCCTTCTCCCCTCCCTCAGTATCAATTGTTTATTGTCTCTAAGGATTCTGGGAAAGGAATAATGGAGGGGAGAGACTGATCGTGTTTGTTGGTCAACACCATTCTGGCATGTGGTCTAACATAGGCCACTTTCTGTGATCTGCCAATATAGAATGGCTTTGTTTTTTAAAATTGAATGACATAGGTTTGTGTGTGTGTGTGTGTGTGTGTGTGTGAGCGTGTGTGTGTGTGTGTGTGTGTGAGTGTGTGTTTGTAGGTGTGTGTGTATGAGTGTGTGTGTGTATGTGTGTTACAACTGTATCCAGCATCCCTACACTGTTGTAAGGATTTATGAAACCGCTACATTAATGGTTAGGTCTTGATATTTATTGACATTTGGCGACTTGTGTGAGTCCTGGTTCACAGACTCATTCTTCACACGGCTTACAATCCGTCTGTCCCCAGCTCCTAAGTCACGTTAAAGACCGCTTTGAAAGCTGATAAGATAAATAGTGTAGGGCGACAGCTTAGCCACCTGCCAGAAGAAATCTGGTCTAATCTTATAGAGGGCAATGGGATGCAGTGGGGTCGGGGAGGTGGGGGGGGGGCGAAGCAAGGATTGTCTCCCTCCATTGTCCTGCCTCACTTTGAATAAATAATCTTTCACGAAATCGGAACACCTGCATCTAAATTTGTACAAATAATCTCACGCATAATCATGATGTGTCCTTAAATGCTCCACTGTCCCCACCCCCATACATCCAGAACACCTCCATGCTGTTCCTTCCCATGTTCATACACACCCCCACCCCCTCTTTTGCAGCATCTGTCAGGTTTTGACTGAGGCGATGCTAAGGAATGAGAGGAATGGCCATTCCATACCAGAGCTTTTCTCCCCAGTACCTCTTATTCTTGGGCCCCTTGATGATTCTCTTGATGACAATGTCACAAGGCCACTCAAACAAGACTGCAGACTTAGTCTTGGTCCATTTAAGCACCAGTGGTCTGAGCAGTGATTTTTTTTTTGCCCATTACCAGCCTCATGGTTTTACAAGGACAGCACGGAACATCTCTCCAGAGCTCAAGTGTTTTTCATTCCTCCTTTCGATTTCTTTTTTTTCTCTCAGTTTCATTTTTCTCATCTGTGCCCTGCTTTCTGTGTTCTTAAATGGTGCCAGCTAAGTCTCTGCACGTGAACAGCTGTGTGACCCTGCAAAGACCTGTCTAAAGAAACAAAAGCATTATTTCCATTTTTAAACCTGACCTCAGACACATCCCCTCTAGACCTCCCACCCACAGCTATGGAGAAGGGGGAAATTCATTTAACAAACCCCGACCCATTTCATGAGAGACTGCTTTATCTGTTACAGGAGGATGCTGTGTTGTTTAAGTTCTCTGAGTAGCTGGTGTTACATTTTCATTTGGCATACAGAACAGTCTTGATTAGCCATGTGAGCTCCCTTTTAGGTTTCCTCTTTCTGTGGGCTAAACTTTGACACTTTTTCAAGATTACTTTTGTGAAATGTAGGTTCCAATGGAATTTCAGGTAGTAAATTAAATTGTATTTGTTATACCGCATTTTTTAAACATTTACACTGTCACTAACCGTTGGGCCTTTTCTGGGGCAATGACAAAACTGGAGACCCCTGAGCCTGTTGGGAGGAAAAGTTTGGAAGTGATTCCCTGACCCGTAGGGAAATGCGTGTCACTTGTGCTACTGGTGAAGAGTAGAAAAGGAAGTCCAAAATGTGCTTCATTTTCCATGCTCCCTCCATGTTTATGTTTCCGCGTGGCTGTTTTTAAAATGATTTGGGACTCTGCAGTTCCCATGGGAACCATGAATTCATCCTGCAGCTCTGACTTCACAGTTTGCATTTACATTTGACTCAACTGCACTTGCCGACTCTCTGTATATGAGCTTAGACCCCACCATGCACTCAAACACTGCGATGACATTTATTCATTTTCTGACAGCAAGTACCATTGGTTAGTCTTCAGGTTAACCATTCCAAACGGTAGGCTTGTTTGGAAATGAAAGCTGTAACACACTTTGAAAGGCATGCAGATCCATTTGTCACACCACTTAACATGAGGATGAGGTGGTCATAGCCAATGGAGAGCCAATGAGCTGTGGTGGCTGTCAGGTGGGTCTTATTCGTGGATTTCCTGTCTCGCCAGGGAAACCCAGATGCAACGTGGGATGTGCTCGGGGGGTGCAGCCAGACAGTGTGGTCGCTCCAAATGCCCCCAGCTCTGCCCCTCCCCCCAACCCTGGAGGTCCCTTCAGAGCCTATGGGGCCTTCCTCTCCCCCAGCTTCTCCCTTCCACACCGAGCCAGTCAGGCCACGCCACAGGGCTGTGACCCAGATACTTTCCCACGAGTCCTCCTTTACCTTCATTTAAAGCCCAGTCTCGTGCCAGCACTGCAGCCATGCAGCACGCATGCATTCAGATACAGTGATAGCGTATGGTTACTGCAGATGTGAGGCTATTCCTAGCAGATTTCAGACCTTTATTGCTCTGTGCACACAGGTGCAGTGAGACAGACTTTTCTGTGTTGTCATTGGCTCTCAGTACTGGCTCTCTTCTGGTTTTGTCGCTTCAGTACTTATGCTTTATTTAGGCAACAATGTAATAAAACTTTGTTCACCAAAGGAAAATAAAAATGAATCATATATATTTGATTCTCTAGTGTACATAATACCTCGCAGTTACAGTTCATTCTATCCCCTCTCTCCTCTTCTTCAAAACTGGTTGTTCACAGCATGCCATGTGTTAATGCGAAAATAAGAAATACTAGCGCCTGCATGCTGTTAGGGGACGTTAATTCGACATGTGTTCCCATTCTGTAAGGCCAAATCCTCAGCAGCTATGTTCGGTGCGGGGAAATAAATGCTGGCAGGGCTCTCTTGGCAGTCTTGCACCCAGGAGTTTCTGCTGATCGGCAGCTGTTCAGGGTGAGGTATGTATTAATGTGCAAACATATCATTTTTCCCCTGCTGATGTGCATGGCAAGGTGATCCTGACCCGCAAGGTGTGGGAATGGAAGTGTAAAATATTGTGTTGTGTGTTTAAGGAGTGCGATGTGCCGTGCATTAAACACTGTTAATTCAAACTCGACCTGAGAAACGGCTCTGTTTGCGGGGAGGGAAATGGTACCGGCAGAAAGTTGTGCTTGTAAGTGTATTCTGACTCATCACCATGAAAAATAGTGACTTTTGTCATTTTGAGATGGAGATCAGGGTCATTTTCTGTTTTTCACATGTAACTGAGACTTTTTTTTATTTTTTACTTTGTTTACTAAATGAAAACCTTTACCAAATGAAATTATTCAACTCTGCACAAAATATTTCTATGGGATCAAGTGCAGAGGCCATTGGCCTAGCTTTTACATGAGATTTAATAATGTAATTAAATAAAAGAGTAGTCCTGAATGTGCTTCAAACTTTGGTATTACTTCTAAAAACTATATACTTTATACATTTTTGAGATAAAATTATGACTTAATCTGCTCACTCTTTGCCTCTTTGCCTCTTTGCCTTTGCCTCTGCAGTCTTTGCCTGTACCATCTCTGTTTTATTGACAGAGTTCAGACATAAACAGTTTTCGCAGATGAAAATTAACACAAGGACAAATGTTTATTTCATTCAGGAATTGAGTGACTTTGTTTTCCTTCTGGGTATATGTAAAATAGTATGCATGTCCTTTGAGGTTCTCATGCATGGAAACATTGGAATGCAGCCAGATGTTGTCTGCAGCTATGAGAGTATTCCACGCTGCATTTTATTTTTGGATTTTTTTTTTTTTTTTTTTGCAGGGCAGAGCTTGGGAGATTTTTCTCCTCAATTGATGTAATCTTAGGGTCAGAGCCAAAAATGGTGACACAGAGTAAATCAGCATTTTTCCATAAACATATTGGAGCTGTTATCCCAAGATTATATTGTCATAGATGGATGGGCCCCGAAATAAGCTAACACAAAATATTTGATTGTTCTATTGGTCTTTTCTTTTAAGCTCCATTAGTAGCTTGGCTTTGCTTTGTTTCACTTTGAATTGGGACTAAAGATAACAAAGGTCTCAAGCCTAAAACCCAGCTGAGTGTTCAGCATACTCTAAGCTTTTCAGATGGTTCTACATCTCAGAATAGCCATCACACATCCTCCATTCCCTCCAAACAAATAAAAATAATGAAGAGAACTTTCTAGCATGAAAGGGTATTTTTTCCACAAGGCTATGGGATACCAGAGTGGGAATGTTCCCAGCTTCTGTGAGTTGACCCCTTCCTGGAGGAAGTGAGTCTGTGGTTCCAGGAAGAGCGTGTGAAAGACGTGCTGCATGACCAGTGCCTTCGAGGCCCCTATGTCTGTTTACAGTGGCCTTTGGGACCCTCGGTGCCTCCGATTGGCTGCTGGCCTGATTAACTTCAGTGTCACCGTGAACAGAACAGCGTAACCAGAGCTCTCAAGCCAACGCCAAATATGATATACACTATGTATTGGCACATTACCTTTTAGAATGCAAATATTATTTATATTTCCCTTTACTAACCTAATGCAAAACAGCAATAGTGTGCATGATTCCAACATTTCTAATTTTCACTGTTGTTGGATCTAAGAGTTTTAGTTACCTCTTCTGTTTCTGTAGTCACCGCTGCTCTTCAATGCATTACTGAACTTTGGGTGGTGAGTTTCACTGGATAAGAGTGTCTGCTAAACAAATGTAATGTAATCTGATGTAACTAGCCAAAATGCCAGAATATCCCTTTGAATGTCAAGGTCGAGAGAAAGGGGAAAGAATGCAGTGGCATCACTTTGTTCCATGTGGGTGTAAACAAGGATGTTAACATTTGAATTATTGGCAGAAGCAGTCCTAATGTGCGCATAGGATCATTCCACCCACTGCTGTAAGGATCTCAAATTGCTCTAGTGATCTGTCTCTCACCTGTTAGATGGCCATGTCCACACAAACGAGCTGAGCTGTATTTATAGTATAGCTTCTAAAAAACAACAAGCTGTTCAAAGTGACATTACGTACTGTGCATATTGTACTGTGTCAAATTGTATGTGAAATATTTCACTGTTCTGTGTCCTTAATGCTTTTCAATAACACAAATCAAAATTAAATTCTTTTTTTTTTTTAAACTCAGGTTTGAATTTAGTCTTTGAAAAACAATGTGCAACTCTTTGCACATTGATGTTGCAGCCAGTAAGTTAACCCAGGGTGAGCGAGAGACTTCTTTTTCTGAGATCCGGGCACTATGCTGACAGAGGGGCATCACTAAACAGATGTGACAGGCAGTGGCTTATGCTGAGTCCTCAGAGGAACATAATCCATTCCCATAATGCACCCCCTGTATTGCGAATTGAGGCGGTTCTAATTTTGTTCTGGGCAGAATCACTGAAAGTATATTTTAGGCTTCACACTTTCCACACTTGTTTTAATTTGACACACAAAAACACTTTCATCTCTGTGGCACAGAAGTTACTCTCTAGGCCAGAAGTGTTAAGAGCAACCAAGTTTCCCCTTCAGCCAAAATGTCCTAGAACAGGTACAGTCTCAACTAGCACAGGTACATTGGGCCCAAGTGCTTATTGAGATTGCATCTGTGAGATATTCTTTTTTTAATTCAGTTTTTATGACACTAACAACACTAATGTTGATCTGCAGCGTTAATACTTTACACCTTTTTCAGGTAAACCATACAGATCACCTCATGACTTCATTTGTATTCATATCTGTTATTATTTTTGGAAGGTGTTAATGGAGGATTTTGTATGCTCACTAAAATACTAGACGGGCCCAGTGCCAGCCAGAAAGGCAGTTAGAATAAATAGTTACCAAATAGAAGTCCAGGGAATCTGCATTGCTTACAGCTTCATCTGAGTGGAAGTGGAGGGTAACAGTGGGCCCTCAGTCTGGTGAGGTCTGCAAGGGCACAGTGAAATTATCTGGGGAGCAGACCATCCAGGTCTATCACTGAGGCCATCTCATGCCTCCAGAAGGCCCAGAGCAGCATGAGTTTGCTTTGAGCACAATCACAGCGCCTCCCCCGCTGACCCTGCCGTTAGATGCTCTGTCAACTCTCACAAAACAAGCTATCCCACTGTCCTCTGCGATGCCTCAACCACCGACGACCTCTCTGCTGACATTGATCACCACAGCCATCTCACCCATGAATATGCTTCCATCCCGATCCCACCTATCCATGCTCTGATCATTCAAAAGAGCATCTACAGTGCCATGAAAATTATTTGCCCCCTTCCAGATTTCCTCTGTTATTGCATATTTGTCACAGTGAATGGTTTCAGATCTGTAGTCAAAATGTAATATTAGACAAAGGGATCCTGAGTAAACACAAAACACATTTTTAAAAATGATTATTATATTTATTTAATGGTTCCCTTTGTCTAATATTGCATTTTGTTGCTGATCGAATAGCACGTTACTGAACTTATATTAAAAGAGCTAAACAAGAGCCCTCTACAGAAAACTATAGCCCACTTTATTGAACTTAAACTACACAAACTAAATTACACAAACTACTAAACCATAGCTATATTTTCCACTGAATTTCCATTTGCGATACCAAACCGCAGCTCACTACACTTGTGCTCTCAGTCGTCTCTCAGACAAGTTCCTGTTTGTCACGAAAAATACAGGCTGCAGTTCTTGAGGAAACAGTGGCGCCCTCCTGATGATGTGATAAGACTAATGACTCTCGCTGAAATACAAAATATTAGCTTAAATAACTGCCAGACTACAACAGCGGGATGTGGGGTTGCACATGAGCACACCGTGGAACTGTTTTAACATACATATCTGGGTTAATCCTAGAGGATTCATCTTGTTTATCCAATCCACAAGAATGAGTCTTTGCACCTTGGTAATCTGACAGGAGTGAGAGGATTCTGTCACCTGCCACCTCTCAGTATTGTTCAGACTGATCTCCCTGCTTTCTGCTTCAAAGACCTGATCAAAATGAGGCCTTTCTGCCACTGAAGCCCATTTCTAACAAGCACTTCTTATGGGCTGATTTTGTACAGTATAGTAATGCATCCGCCTGTGTGTGTGTGTGTGTGTGTGTGTGTGCGTGTGTGTGTGTGCACGCTCATTCCTGCACTGTAGGCTTTCCTTGTGAGACTGAAATGACCAATTTCCAGAAATCTCGACTCATTGACTCATTCTCGTCTACCCTTTGTCGTCATTCCCTTGCCGACAGTTGCTAACTTCCTAAGGAGGCAAAAGGCATTCGTGAAGGCAGGACGCTTTCTGGAGGAAGGGGTTGCCAAGGATGTGTGTTTGTGTCCAGGTGTGCGCAGTACGTGAGGCCGCGGGGCGACTCTGCTGCTTTCCTGCCCTCGGTCCTGACCTCTGCTTCTGTGTAAAAGGCCTTGCTAATTTTGGGTCGTGGCCCAATCTGTGTTATCAGCAGGCCCGGGCTTTTCCTGCCCTGCTCTATCTGCACAATGCAGAGGAAACTCTGCATGTTTAGGGTGAGAAGTGAGAGCAAATGTTTGTTTTGTTTTGGGATTCTGGACATCTTGGAGTGGAACAGATTGTGCAAGTTCACCTCTATCTGCGGATTGTTCCTCATTGCCAGAACTAAGTTATCAACAGTGCGTTATCACCCTGGCTCTGCTACACTTTAAAGGCCATGAGGGTGGCTTGGTACCAGGCATTTAGAAATGTATGGGCTAAACTTTTAATATGTAAGACCACAAATACAGGATGTGATTAGAATGTTCGTAACTGAATTGGGGGGGGGGGGGGGGACAACCTTCAAGGCATATTCAAATACTGTATTTTATATAGCCTACTGCTTTTTGAAATCATGTCATTATGGATATTGCTGGAAGTATATAATGATACTATCTTTAGCATGGCTCATACAGTTTCATTATTATATTCATTTTTGTTGTTGTTGGACGCATTTGTTTCTTCTATGGAAGAAGGGTCCTTTAAACCCAGTAGAAGCTGTGCGACATGTTCCACATTCTAAGCTCTGCAAGCTTAAATGGGATTTCTTTCTTTAAATGGCTATTATAACCATGCGATAATTCCACGCCGCTCGGCCCAGCTAAAATCCAGCACCAGATCACAGAGCCTCGTCATTACAACTTCAATTAACCTCCAGCAAATAACTCCGAAGCCCGAGCTCTCCCAGACTTTATCTGCCTCAGCATCGTCACCGCGGTCCGCTCCACGCCGCCGAAATGAGACAGATCCCGGAGATGAAAGGACCGTCGTCGCCTTGCAATTAAACTAATGATTTATAAATATCTCTTTCAAAGCCCCAGATGAAGTGGGAGGGAGGCCTAGGAGGGGTTGGAACCATGGCGCGATACCGCCAACACGTTTTTTATGTTAATTGCTCTCCGAGATGGCAGTTTGGGAACGGAGCCGTGCTGGTTATCTGATGGTGAGCTTTTTCTTCTTTGACAAGACAACATGTTGAAGCCGAGTCGATGTGCTCCATTCGTATCCTGGAACGTTTCACTTGGTCAAGATGGAATGTGCTGGGCGAAACGCTCCGCGTTCTTTGTTGTGTATCAAGCGTGGCTTTTCAAACGGCCTTAGAACCCCATCGGTGATAAACAGTCCGAACATCAGCCGCACTCATCTGTGCTCCTCTGATGCCAGGATGTCCGTCGCCATTCCTGTCGGTGTCGTTTTGAACTGGGGCTCGTTCGCAACGCGATTGCGATTAGATGCCAGGACTTTGAAATCGCGTGTCAGTTTGCGCTGTCGTTTACATGCCCGCCCTTCAAAGGCCGACCGTTTTACTTGTATATAAAAGGGCTGGGGTAAGCAAACAGAATGGAGCAAAGGTCGTGGGCTATTGTGTCGCTATGGGACTTTTACAATAATGTTAGTTTAACTCCTAACTGTCGGAGAGACTGATGTGGGGGCCTTTTTGATAAACAAATTAGCTTCATCCTTCAAAGGTCTGGGGTCAGCCTTAACATAACGCCCTTTTTTCTATCGGGGAGGCATCTTAAAGAGAGGATGTAGAGGAGGGTAAACGGTGTAATCTACACACTTCCTGTCATTAGGTTCGCTTACGTGAGCCTTGTCCGCATTGCATTGTCCCCCTCGAGAGCGCAACTCCCATGGGTCCTGCTCCACACAGCCCCCTGCCCCATCCCCCCCCCCCCCCCCGTTCACCCTCCCAACACGAAAACCACAGATACACATCACCCACAACCCACCCAAAACCACAACCTCATGGATAATGGTGCCTACCAGTCCAGAGACCTCACACTGTTAGAGAAATCCTCCAGTGAATTTGATTTAAATTTTTGTGGATGTTTCCCGCCAGTCAGATTCACTTCTTCGTTTTATGCTGCTGTGTAATTGTCGTAGGCACAGGTTGAATCCAGTGCTCTGTCTTTCAGAAGTCCAAAATCAAGGAAATTTAAATATGTATCTTTCCCAGGGAGAATTACCTGTTCTCCCTGTGTCCGTGTGAATTTCCTCCGGCAACTCCAGTTACCCTCCCACAGTCCAAAAATATGCAGATTAGGCTAATTGGAGACTCTGTATTGCCTGTAGGTATGTATGTGTGTGAGTGAATGGTGTGTGTGCCCTTCGATAGATACACCTGTCCAGGGTGTATTCCTGCCTCCCCCCCCTCCTCCGCCCAATGACCCTCACCAACAATAAGCGGGCTAGATGATGGACGGATAGATTCTGCCAATGATCCATCGATGCAAAGTTGCACTTGAATATTCAGCATGGTTCTCTTCAGTGGCTTCATTTTGGTTCTGATAACAACTTCAATGGGAAATCGAAAATGGGTTGGGGCAGGCCAGAGAGAAACGTTTATTTAAAACACTGCGTCGTGTTCCCCCTCCTTGAGATTCATGATTCATAATTAAAATCCAATCAGGTGCTGTAAGTAGATTATTAGTTCTGGAGCAGATCCGAAATGGCGAGGCGGTGTCCGCATGTCGCAGATGGGCGGAGTGAAGGCAGCTCCGAGGCAGCGCTATTGTCAGTATGCAGCGGCATGCTCCCCTCTAAAACCTACAGAGCCCAGCAGAGAGAGCTCTCCCCGGGTCATTATGAAGGAGATTACTTAAGTGTAAAAGGATGTTCAATGCACATTAATTATCTGGCTCCTTTGTTACAGAACATGGGGCTCAACTCTTCTCTCTGCCTTGCCTCATCTATCTTTCACTCTCTTCCTTTTTTGTTCGCTTACGCACTTCACCCTTCTTCCTTGGGAACATTTTTTTGATAAGAATATTTTTCAACCCTAATTGCTGTGTTGCACGTTCAGCTGTGGTATCATTTCAAGTAAGGTCTAAAAAAATCTTTCGGGGCGCGGTTTTAGGCTCGGTTTGCTTGTGTCTGTGCATGTGTGCGTGTGTGTGCGCGGGCACTCAAGGGAGTGTTTTAACTACGCACGCTGTGTGCTTCACTGTAACACTGTTGCCAGGGAGTTCTCATTAAAGTATTAATTAAAGTCACTCAGAACCTAAGAGCCATTGAAGGCTGGTCAGATGAGACAGAGCTCCTCAAAACTGCTAGAAATAGCACCAGGGGCTTTACACAAATCCAATTTTACAGAGCATCCTGCAAATATTTATTATGGGGGGGGGGTGTCTGTGGGGGGAGCACCGCTCCTCATTCTGAGAAATATCACAGCCCTCGTCACCTTGACACCAATATACAGATCTTCTTTCTGCTACCTCTCTGAACACTCTGAATACAGGAAATGATGTGGCATAAAGCAAAAACACACAATTTCATACTGAAACCGAGTCTGAATATTAACATTGAAGGAACTGTCAAGAGTAGAATAGTGTTTTTTGCTGAAATGATATTAGGGTTTATTAGCATGCATAAGCTCTTGTTAAATACAGTACGTGGGTTATGCACAAATCCCAGGTCTTAAATGCGAACGAAGGAGAAAGACGGCAGTTTAGAGGCTGAAAATTTAGATGAAGTTGAGGCACGTCTCGGTATATTATGGTGAGAGCGTGGATGTATGTCGCAGAGATGTGTCTTTATGGCTGTTAGACCTTGGTAGCCTAATAACCCTAAGCCTCATGTTTCTTGTTGTACTGAGATAAATAAAAAATGGATGTAAAAAATGCTGTACCACAACTATTTTCCAGTCAAAGGTTTCTGTTAATTTCATAATAATATAATTAGTCATTATCTCAGTCCATGATCTCAGTCCAAAACAGACATGAATACAAACCACACAATCATCGATAAAAATATGAACAAAGAACAGAAAATCTGTTTCTGTGCCCCGAGTCTTGTCTGGCTGTCAGAGCAGGTGAGCCCCCGTGATTTGGAGTCCTGTTCCTAGGGGAGATTGTCTGATGAAAGGCAGAATCAGAGCTAAGATCTTGGCAAGAGGAGGATATGTGAGCAGAAAGATTATTAGAAAGGGCAGCTCCATTTAATAAGAGCAAGCCCACATTGACACAGGTTCCCCACAGAACATCACTCACCGGCTTATTGGTTACCCAGGCATCTGATAGCGAATCCCTGGATGAGACGAGGATGCTCTGGGAGAGCTGGAAACTTAAGGGCTCAAAAAAGCCGGAATTCAGAGTAGTGAGGAGCCATTGTGCTTTAGCCAATTGCAACAGACCTACATTCACCTGCTTTAACAATTACATTTCACATTCCTGCAAAACACTCATATTTTTCAGTACACACTTCAAATTGCAGTATATGTCACTTAAATACATAAAGTTAACAGCAGTGAGTTAACATTTGGAGTGTACACACACTGCATTGTGTTTGGTCTTGGTAAATTCTCTGACTCTGACAGCCAGTTGCCTTTGGTTGGTGCTGTACCATTTCGCGATTTTAGAGTTTTGAGATCAAAGATTTGGCTCATTTACAGCAGCACTCTTGACATTTTGCTGCCCCCATTTGGAGGGCCTGGGGCACTGCACCCATCCTCCGGGCATATGTTTCTCATTTGCAAATCTCTGTTCGGCTACAGCTGCCAAGTAATGTTTGTTGATTATTCAATGCAGATTATCACAAGTAAGCTGTTTTAAGACCACTTATCCTTCTATTACAATATCCCCAGAGTTGTTTTGGTTCTAAATTAGACGTAGTGATTACTTCAGATTAAAAACACACAACACAAAGTAATACGCACAGCACACAAACCCAGCTGGCCCACACATTCCTAGCATGTGCCAGGCACAGCTGACTTGCAACCAGTAAGGTGCACATTTTCATTGGGAGTAGCGAATAAGGCAAGGTTTCAAATTAGTTGAGTTAACAAATGGACCTTTAAGTTCTTGCATTTTGATTGCTGGCTATAAATTAGCATCATGTGTTAGCATGACAATAAAGTAATGTATCCAATATTTTAAGGCTATATCAATGAGATTTTATTTATATCTAGGGAAAGGTGTTTTAAGGGAGCTATGGGTAGCACTGTAAAATGTTCAGAGCCCAGAAAAATGTGTTTGCCCAGAGGAATCAAAAATGCTCTGTCAGAGTTAAACATACTCCATCAGTGTGGATTTTACATTGAATCATGGTGAACAGCGGTTGCCGTCAGGCCATTGAGTATGATTCTGTGGAATGAAGCATACCACTGCCCTGATTTCACCTCTCTGACCAGCATGCATTAGTTCCACGGCTGAGTGCATGCCCTGGCCAATCGGTGCGCCTCCTCATTCCCGCTCCTCCGGAAGGAGAGAACTGCCCCCACCCCACCCACCAACCCCCCAGCATTTGTACAGCACAGATGGGTGGCAGAGTGGAGCTCAGGATTATGGAAGATTTCCCCTCCCTTTGATAAACAATCGAAAATGACAGTGCCAGAGATAAACCTGCACAAGGAAACATGGGCCCCAAACCGACCCTCTTCACTCCGCCTCCACACCTCCCTGCCCAGAGACCCGCTGTCACACATCACCGCCTGCCCTATTTTCCCCTCTTCACTCACTTCCGGGCCCTGCTGATGAAAAACAGAATTAAAGATTTACAATAAAAAGATTAGCGAGACAAACAAGTATCCTGGCCAGGAACATGAGCAGATTCAAATTCTGCACGGATAATATCATGGCAATTTGTCAATAGAACTAACGTCCAAGGTTTTTTTATTTATTTTTATTTTTTAAATGCTGTCATTGCCACACTGTTTCAGATTCCCTGTACTCTGATGTGCCTGTATTATTCTATGAAATTCTACATGTAGGAAATGATATGAATATATTGTGAATCATTGTGTATGAATGACCAGGACATCTACAGTGTTGTGTGGCTGTTAAACTCCAGCCCTGGAAGAATACAGTAGCTGTGGGCTTTTCCCACATTTCAATCAGTAGCCGATTTAGTCCTTGAAAGCAAGGTTCATCGACTCTTTAGCCAATCAGTGACTTACGTGTTGAAGTGCCCTAAAGGCATCAGACACTGTGGCCCCTCAGAAGTCTGAAACCCTGCAGTAGACCCTCAGCTGAGTGTACTAGACACTGTGTATATTCTATGAATGCAACGTGAGAAAAATATACAGACAGGAAAAAAGAATATGCTGCAGTTAAAGTGGGATTCTTTTCTGTGACATGACTGCAAAGATTTAGCTCCAAACTGGCTGGGTAAGACAGGAGCCTGTGCTGGGAGCATCTCGCATGCTGACATGGGGAGGGTTGTTTGTGCTCCGCATTCTTTATTATTTGTCATACTCTCACTGTCTTTCTTTATGACCCACTAAATTATGGTGGTGCTTCAACAGTAGACATCCATCTCTGTAGGCACACCATTGGAACTGTTATCTTTTTCTTCCATCGGTCAAATATTTATTTAATCATTGGTGATATAAGTCATAATCCAAAATCAGGATTTTTAATAATTAATAAATTTAATAATTTAATAATTTAAGGTTTGTATTTTGGATTAAACCAAATAAAATGACGTCCATCACTATTACAATCTGTGGAAAGTATTGATTCATGTAATTAAACGTCTTTATGTCCTGAGTGAGCAGACATGATGATAATTGATAATTGATAATGTAGGGTATGGGTTTGAGCAAATTGTACTGGTATGATTTGCATGTTGGATTATTCAGATAGTTTTATCTGTTGTGGTGCATTTATCTGTCCTAGTGTGTTCCCTCTGTGAAATGTTCTACATCTTTTAATGGACAGTCATAGATGTACTATATGTTCCCGGTGTACCACTTTGTAAATATTAATAACGTCCAATGCCAGGCATCAGGAAAATGTCATTTTGAGAAACTGTCAATGTAGCCAATGTAAAACACTTAAAATGCTTGAAAAATTATCTTAATTGTTCTTTTTTTGTGCTTAGCTAGGTGCCTCATATTGTATTAGAATGTTTATACCTGTTTTTCTCATCTTGGGAACCTTTGCTTTGTCACGGGTCTGTATTTGCTCAGATTATAAACATACATATTTATAGGTTAGATTTTCTGACATTAGAAACAGGCTGCATAATTTGATGTGTAATTGTGATAGTGTCACGCAACCGTAGGCTTTTCTGTGAGGTTTCATTTGACTCGGGAATCCTGCGCCTTAACAGCTGTGCTCTGTGGTGCCCTCTACAGGAGACGCACTGATGGTGATACCGCGCAATCGCATCGAGGTCATAAATGGTCAAATGGTGGTTCTACAGGCCTGGTATAGCCCCACGTCCGACATCAACAGGAACACGGTCATCTGGAACATGGTGGGAAATTCTTCCACGCTGGTGAGTATCTGTTTTCTCACTCCAAATATACATTGTGTTGTTTTCTTACCACCTCACTTCCTCCCTGTAAATATGCTGCGGCTACTTGGTACTTCATTGCACACTCCTCATTTCGGAAGACCTGTTTTTGTGTCGTGCTGTTAAAAGTACATCCGCGGATGGAAGAAAGGCTTTGTCTAAGCTGAACTGTGAGATTTAATATGCCGAGTGTCAGGGGAGACCAGCAGCCAGGGGAGGTGGAGGCAGAACGCACTGGAGCTGTCTGTCTGACACAATCAAACCTGTCCCTGCCTCGGTCATAATCAGAAAGACAAGGCCGAGGCACGAACACGCAGCCCACTGCCCCCCCCTCCCCCCATCCCCCCCTCAAACACCCTCCTGCGCCCCCTCATTACAACTATCCATCCAAAACCTGAAGAACGTCGACAGATGTCTGCTGTCCACCATCATCTCTCTCACCCCTTCCAGCATCCTCAGAGTTAGAGATAAAAAAGCTGTACAAGCCAGGAAAATGTTGCATTGCATTAGCTCCCAGAACACATTTTAGACATATGCAATGCAAAGTAGGCCATCTATTTGATATATTTATTACTTCAGTCCAAGTAATAAATATATCAAGACCAAAATATGCACATTTCAATTGATCAAAGGATAGGAAAAAAACTTTGAATATCAAAAAGTAAAATCCCATTGATTTTACAAGGAGTAAAAGCAAAAAATATCTTGCTTTTCCTGCTAATAACATGCTAATGCTCTTAAAACATTGACTTGGCTTGCACCAGCATTCCAGTAATACATTGGTGAGTCTGATGTTGACCAGGAGTTTTACTGTAGACCCACAATCATTTTTTACTGTACAATTTCATAACATATGTATTATACAAAGAAAGGGCAAGGTACAATCAGAGCAAATATGCTGTATATTTCAAGCTGTCTCTCATGCAGTACATTGGGCAGGTGTATAACCACATGGGGAAAAGGTGTGGAATCTCCATCAAGGTTCTTAAACAGCTGCTCTAAAGCTCAGTGCTGTATTCCGGTGTTAATTCAACTCAACAGTTGGTCCCACTGTTAGTGTTGACTTAACACTGGACATTTTACTGTGTGAGGCTCTCTTCTCTGTGTAAATATAACGGTAGGCAGGAAGGTGCACTTACTGTATTCCTGCGACACCTGCATTGCCACTTGAGTCCTTGTAATGACTGTGATCATCCCTGTAGTCTCATTTGCCATTGCTTGAAAGCCTATCACTGCCGAAAATCTTCCAGCACCACAGTGCCATCTGTGCACATCATTTTCTGCATAATCTTTTCAAAGGCCTGCTTCTGTGTCGCGGTGAAGCCGGAAAGCTTCTCTTAGGAATCTGTCAAAGATTAATCATAAAGAATGTTTTTTTTATTGTTTTTTTTTTTAAATTTCATTTGAAAGCTTAATGTATTTCCACTGCAGAATGTTTGCCTCTGGGTTTTCAGCATGGTGTTTTGTTTTGGGCACAGGTCATTTCCAACACGGCGGGCGTGCCGAGTCACGGTAGCCCCCAGTTCATTGGGCGGGTGGGGTTCACTCAGACCATGCCCAACTCCAACGTGTCCATCTTCATCAACGACACGAGGGAGTCCGACTCGGGGCTGTACGTCTGCCAGGTCATCATCCCAGGAAGCACGGCCCTCATGGGGGGGGTCACGCTCGACGTAAAAGGTAAGAGCCGGTCCAAAGGCTGGGCGCGAGGAAATGTGGAAATGAGCAACAATTGTATAAATTGGAGTATAAAATTTACCATCTAAAATGAAAAAATGCTTTACCTTAAAATTTCACTTGATTTTGAGACACGATATATACTGCAAGACATTTCATTGACATTAAACTGAGTGTAATATGTTTTGTGGCTCTCCCTGTCCTCCGCAGTTCCTCCATCACCACCAGTGTGTAAAATGGTGGGAAAGCCTGTGCTGAAGGGGAATGTTACCTTGAGCTGCAAATCCGAAGCTGGCAAACCGGTCCCACTGTACCGGTGGACCAAGACCTCCCCAGTGTCTGAGGTCTTCTTCGCTCCTATGCAGAGTGAGTCCTGTCCATTTATAACATTTCTTATTTTCAATTTTTCATTAATTAAACTTTGTAAAACGTACCAAAACAAGCCCCAGTCCAGTCAGTTCTCTGAAGAAGAAGAATAGAACCTTATTCTAATTTAACCCTTGCCTCCCTGTTTCATTTCTCTGTACCTGCCACAGTTAACATCTGTCCTTGTCATTGTAGATGGTTACCCAGAATTCCACATTTGTGACCGTGTGTGACTGTGTGTGACTATTTTTGTCCTACAGATGAGAACCTGGGCACACTCAAACTGAGCAATCTGACCAAGAACATGTCGGGGAAATACGTGTGCAAAGCAAGCAACACCGCAGGCTCAGAGACCTGTTACATTAATCTTGAGATCAACACCTGTACGTATATCACACTCTCTGTATGAACACCTGTATGTATATCACACTCTCTGTATGAACACCTGTACATATATCACACTCTCTGTATGAACACCTGTACGTATATCACACTCTCTGTATGAACACCTGTATGTATATCACACTCTCTGTATGAACACCTGTACAAACATCTTACTCTCTGTATGAACACCTGTACACACATGTCAATCTCTGTATGAATGAACAAATGCTTTATTGATCCTTGCAGAAATTTGTTAATCAACACCATATCGCTCTCTGTAACAACAGCTATACATGCTTTACCCGGTGTATCAACACCTGTATGTAGTGGATGTGGAAGTGTTTGAATAAAAGGATATGTGGATGTGTTAATGAGTGGGTGAGTGTATGAATGGGTAATGAGGAAAGCATTTGTAAAGATGCTGCATCTGTAGATAATGTGGGTGAGTGGGTGAGTGGATGTTTGTATGTGTGTGCACTGAGATGGAGTTCACATTGAGAACATTTCTCTGGTTTCCGTGCAGCCTCCAGTGCAGGGGTGATCGCCGGGGCGACGGTGGGCTCAGTACTGGTGTTTCTCGCCCTCCTCCTCATCCTCATCTTCTTTCTCAAGAGAAGGAAGGACAGTGAGGACGACATAGCCAATGACATCAAGTGAGATTGTACTACATGGTGCACGGGGCGCTTGCCTGAAACTGTTTGTGTGTGTGTGTGTGTGTGTGTGTGTGTGTGTGTGCGTGTGTGCGAGCGTGCATGCGTGTGTCTGTGAGTGAGTGCATTTGTGGTGGGGTGTTGGATGTTTGCATGTGTTTGTTTGGTGGGTGGATGAATGAGTATGTGTGCAGGGGGCTCTTCATTTTATGTGCTTTGTTGTGTATGGGGGAGATGCTTGTATATATCATGTAGCTCTCTCTCTCACTTGCTCTCTCTCTCTCTCTCTCTCTCTCCCCCCCCCCCATCCAGGGAGGACGCTCAGGCTCCCAAGCGCGTGTCGTGGGCCAAGAGCGGCACGGGCTCTGACATCATCTCCAAAAACGGCACCCTGTCTTCCATCGTCACCAACCCCCACCCACGGGACCACCTCTACCCCCACCACCCGGCCTCCGACACCGCCTCCATCATCACCGCCACGGGCAGCACCATGGGGTACCGGCCACGCCCGGGGGGAGAGGCCAACCCTCTGCAGGGCCTGCCGGGCTACAACCCCAGCGCCAGCCTTCCCCGCGGCCCCCCAGGGCCCCCCAGCATCAACGGCAGCTCCCTGCACAGACCTGATCAGGCCCATCCCCAGGCCCCGAGACCACCCCTGGTGCCCACCAACGTCACCTCCGCCAACATCGCCCGCATGGGCGGAGTGCCCATAATGGTGCCCGCCCAAAACCAGGCCGGCTCTCTGGTGTAGCGTGGCGGCTGGCTCGGGCTCATGCCCTGTAAACTATTGTACAGATTCTAAAAAATAAAAAAAAATACACAGTACAATGCTTCGATTGAATTGAATTAGTGATGAGGAAAAATGTGTTTTTGATTTTGGAAATAACTGGTTGTTTGCTCTTAAGGTGTATCGGTGAAACATACAGTGCAGATGTGTCACATGATGTAATTTAATTCATTTAAGTGTACAATGAATTCACTGAGTTTTATATTTAGTTTTTTGGTAACACTTTGGTAATAGTTTTGGTTAGTTGCAGCTTTACCTGTACAGTTAAACTGTAACTAATTTGCTAACGTTACTGGTCATTACTGAGTCACTCCAACGTAGGTAACATGGAACAAGCAGTATTGTTAAATGTGCATATGAAACAATGCCAGCCCTGTCACATCGCTCCTTCTAAAATGAAATCATTCCCTATCATGATGGCACATTGAGAAACTAAGAGGTTAGGTTTATTTCTTATGTGTCATGAAGATATGACCTGAGAGTGTAAATACGACATTTTAAAATATTGTATTGTACTTAAGTGTGTGTTATTAAGAATACGACTTGCTAACTGTTGCTCCATGTTACCTTGGTTGGAGTTGCTCGATAATAACTTCTTGTTACCAAATTAGATACCATTTAACTACCCAGGTGGAGCTGAAACTCAATGTAAAGTGTTACCGTTTTTTATATTCATGGTATATTCAGATATGTACAGATATAATTGTAATGCTTTACTGCAGGATGTTTTTTTATTACTTTGTATTCTTTAAAGCTGAATTTCATTTATTTCACTTAAGGAACAATGCCTTTCCTTACTGTCAGCGGTAGCATGTTTCACAGACAATTACACAACAGGAAAAATGGTGCAGTGGCTTTGCATGGTACTGTTAACAGTGGCCTGATTTCATTTTGATTTGGATGTTACATTTCAGATTTTATTTTATTTTAAATAGAGACAACCCATACAGCACAAGACATTATTTTGTTCATTGAAATGTACTGCTTGTATCAACACTGGAAACTGTGCCACGCAGAATTGAGATCACATGTGTGCTTTAGAGTCCAAGATCAGCAGACACACATGTAAAATCAATTCATATGAGCTGAGTGACACCAGGATGAATCTGGAGCAGCTATGTTATAATACACAATTTGTTATGTTTCCTTGTAAACCAAACTACATTTATGTCATTAGAATGCAGAAGAATCTGACTGAGATCAGATTGCAAATGTCGAGTTCATTTTTGTAAATAGTTATTTTTCAAATTCTTTAGTTAGACCCAGAGAAGTTCAAATGGGGACAGAATCATTATATAGGTTGTCTTACAGAAGTTAGAAGACCAATAAAGTGCCATTTGTTTGCCTTTATGAACACTGGCCAAATTATCTGACTGCATTAAAATACTAGTCAGAGAACTGTTTTTTTAAGCAACACTGTTTCATTACATTCCATGTGATTTTTGGGAAGTCATCGCTTTCATTCATCGGTTATCAATAACGATAGTGTTTTATGGCCTTTGTTGCTGATTTGATATAATTATTGAGGAGCAAAAATAATAACTTATCATTAATAATCTGCGTGACTTTTTTTATTTAATGGGAATGAGTATCTGTTTCTCCTATGTACATTAATACCATAAACCTAGTTTGTATGTGAACTGAAGATTGTTAATGTAGAACAAATATGGGTTACAAAACCAAAGAGATTGTTTCTTTCTATTATCAGCTACAGATTAGGATGTTGTTACAATGCTAACCCAACTGCTTAAAATGACTAGTGTTGACAGAACTTAATTGACTTATTGGAGTAATGTTAGTTCTATCCAAAATTCAAACTGCTACAGGTCCCATTATACATTAAGTGCTCCTAATAAGTCATGTCTGACTACACTTTCTTGTTATGCATTTGTTCATACATAAGTAGTTGGCTGGGGCATATTTGTCACAGCACAAGCTTCAGATAGGTATAAAACATGATATAATGTAACTGTATGTAATTACAGTAATTCCTTTGTGGATGAAATTTAATTTAATCAGGCCTTATGTTTTTTGTTTGTTTACATATATAGATAACTGAGAAAGCAAGATACCAGTTTTTTAAAACACAGTATATATTTATTTTTCTCACTTTGAAAGCCTGAGCTACTTTCATTCAGTGCAATATTGTTTAAATAGAAATGTAATTTGGAGCACCATCAGGTCAATAAATAGTTCGGCTTGTGGGGTTTCCTAATTTTTTGTGTTAAGCTGTAAGATTAAAATTAATCTGGACTCTTACATTTGTTTTACATTTTTATATATTTTTTGGAAAATCAGGAATGGTCAAAACACTGATATATTTTCACACAACATAATAGAGAATTGTCCAGGCCCAGACTTCCTTGAAAAGCAGTGATTCAGTACAATCACCATGTTGTATAGATTTTTAAAAAAAGCAACCAGACAAAAAGAGTTTTGCCACTGAGCTTATGCCAGAAGAAAATAATCTGTGTAACCTAGTTTCATCAGCAAATTGGTACAAATTCTTTTGAGAACATTTATTATTTTGCTTTCTTGTTGACAATTGCTTTGGCACAAAATGCTAATGTGTGTTCTATAACAAAAGAGGAGTTGTGGGAAAAGAGTTCTTTTCATTGTTATTCACTTGGGTAGATTGCAGCAGTTTTTCATATGATATTAGCATGAAATATATATTGACATATATATCTATTTCATTCTTGATCTGACATTCCCTTAAAATGCTATAAAATTGTATTTCAGCTTACATCCCTAGATATGA
Organism: Anguilla rostrata; assembly: GCF_018555375.3. Classification (NCBI taxonomy): domain Eukaryota; kingdom Metazoa; phylum Chordata; class Actinopteri; order Anguilliformes; family Anguillidae; genus Anguilla; species Anguilla rostrata. The sequence goes on along the minus strand of NC_057941.1, from coordinate 22,420,037 downwards.
TGAAAATCTATAAATACATGACAGTAGTAATTGATGTATATAATTATTGCTGCTGAAAATATGTTCATGTGCACTGTTCTGAGATTTTTTAACTTTTATGTATATGGCTTTAAAAAGCTTCAGTTATACCTTGTACCAATATTTTAATAAAAAATTCTATTTCAAAATGCCTGTATGTGAAAATGTCAATTATATTTTGATGGATTTGTCTGAAATATATTTTAAACCATATATGTCCACTAGGTGTCACCATAGCACAGTGAAACTGAAGTGTGCTTTGGATCTTTATTTTACTTCCCCGTAAAAGCCATCACATGTTCAGACTGTAAATTCCTGAGTTATTTATCAACCTGCTATTACCCTCTCTTTCATACAAATGTTTCCTGTTTCTGGTAGTGGATTTCAGTGGATACTTTGCAGGTGAGATTGAAACATCCATCAGCTTTGAATACAGACCTCGTTACCCTTAGTACCCTTGAGAATAGACACCTGAACCACAGCAAGCTTATTTCAAGCATAGGTCAATTTGTTCAGTTGTTCATTTAACTAAATTTACACTTTGCTCTCTAGATTTTCCACCATCGTGTGTAATTTTACCAACACTGAATGAGTTTTTGCGACAACAGTAGTGTCAATCAGCGAAAATAGCATGTTGCTTTGGAGCTTCCAGCAAGTCAGAAAATTGGGAGAAAATCCATACCAATGCAGTTACAGCACCTGTGTTTTACAGTTGCATGGTTAATGTATTTTTCTGTGGTGAAGGAGCGTCCCATGAATTTTTAGTGTCTCTCATTCTCTGTCTGACTGATGGAGCGGCAACTGCAGTAAACACATTCACCACTAGAGTTATATCCAATAAAAGAAAACGCATTAAACAGCCACAGCCAAACGGCCTGTCTTTGCAGCTTTTGTTCTCAGTGAAATGGTTCTAAATATATGAAGCAATATATATTTATTGCCATTATTTCACATTGACAACTGCATGTATTACTGAATGAAAGTGATTGGTGAGTAACTATCACAACAGTTTCTGAAACTATGACATATTTAGAATCCCCTGTCATCTTTTTGTATAGTCAGTGGTGACCCATCAAACAACAATACCTGCTGCATCTGTGGTATGAGATATGATTGAACTCTAACAGACCTGTAGGGGAACAGAGTGGGATGTGCTGTTTGATTGTCCTTCAGGACAGAGGACATCTTGGATGAAAGTGTCCATAAAAACAGAACCGAACAGGCACAAATAAACCGCACCAGTAAAATCTATGTAATTACTAGATTTTAACTAGAGTTAGCAACTAATGAATAGGTGAGTTAGTCAATCAGCCAGCCAGTCAGCCAGTCAGTCAGTCAATAAGTGATGGACTTTCTTCCTGTAGTCATGGTTTCTGGACCCTCAGAAGCAGCCCACATAGTTATGATGATGTTCTAACAGTGAAGGTGTTAAAAGCTCATCTTTCTGTAAAAGGTCGTACCAACCCACTAAAATATAACCTGTGTGAGACAGCTACTGTACATGAATGTCCAACGTGAGCAATGCAGTTGGGACCTCAGGTAGCTCAGGTAGAAAGACAAGGAGAGTTCAGCAAAGGCAGACATTTATTGGGGGTCTGAATGGGTCAGGTACAATGGATAGATGTAATGGTCCATCATCAGCAATGGATAGGAACTCATGCAGCTTTGACTCGGGGTGGAGGGGAGGCACTCTGAGCCGCCTGGAATCGCCACGCCCCTCACCTCAAACTCACTCAGTAGCCCCTTCACACACGCTTAGGTAGGACAGAGCACTGCAGAAACACAGCATTACGCGGGGGATCATTAACATCATCATCAACACTCAGTGAAGTCAGGTGACTTTAGAAGGTGATTCTGAAGTCACATGACTTCACTCATTCAAATGCACAGAAACAAAAGAAAATACTATGGAAAGGGCTAACGGAATGGTACAGAACCTCTCCGTATTTACGGGTGTGTCCTATCCAGTGCCTTCTGAACCACATATCTTGTTGGTTGTTACTAGTATTTATATGGCCAAAAAATATGTACTCTATGTTTTGTGTGATAATAAAGTAAATGAACAAACATGCACCATTTAATTGTTTTATCTTTGCTGTATTTTCACAAGGTGGGCATGACTACCATGCCTAACCTAACCACACTTCCCGGTCACCATCAACATCATTAGAATCATTTTCATTATCATAATCATTAGCCTCATATAGTTATTACGCACACAATTATTGTTGTAATAACCATAACTGACCATAATCCACAACCATGATCATGACTGCAATACCCACCAACATAATCATCATCGTCATCAGCACCAACTTTGCAACCCTCAATGTTCTTGGTTATTTCAGAGTAAGAAAAGAGAATTCATTTTTTTTTTTACCTTTCAAAATGTAGTCAGTTAGCAATGTTGGCACCTTCTCACTGTTTTCTTTCATTGCATAAAGAACTGAGGAACAGGAAGAAAATATAAGCACTTAAAGCAGATGTGAGGCTCTTTTGAGACACAAAATCCAAATATTGTTCCAGACAAAGTATAATAGCCACAAAGAGAGATCTATGATTCAACACTCAAGATGGGATGACAAACAACTTTTTATACTCATGGTTACCAAAATAGCATTACCAACATATATTCTGTATTTGTTCTGTAGAAGTAGGTCTTGAAAGCAAAAGACAGTAGTTTATTCACAACTGTACAGTGTGCATTGTGATCAGATTGTGACAGATTGCTGTGGTTGAGTACATGACATGACCTTACTTTTTGTCAGCATCTGAAGGTCCTCCACAGTGGGAGGGGTTCCTTTCTTTTCAAATGGAATCACTGTGTTCAGATACTGCAGAGAAACAGACAATGGAAATGTATGAAACACAGAAAAAATGGCATTGAAATGCGAGCAACAATGTATTTAATGAATCACATATTGTCTATGGCACTCATAAGACTGTGTCTAATGTATGTGTCTAATAATTCCCCAATTAATATGATTAACAAAAATGACTCACTCCTCACAGAATATTACTAATTTCAAATCATATAGTGAGAAGTATCAGATGTAATCAGACAATGGAAGTACAGCCACTGTGCATAAAAAGAACAATAGAAAACAGTCAATTTGAGAGTTGTAAAGAACCCCTCAAAAATTCACCCATCAAACCATCTATTCATCCATCTATCCAACCATTAATTTTCTAAACTGCTTGCCACTTGGACATTGGGTGAAGGACAGGAATACACTCTTGACAGGTCATCAATCAAGTGTAGAGCCCATACACCTTTCATTCACACACTCAAACCCCAAGGACAACCAGGTTACCTGGAGGAACACTCTCTTGCAGTGAGGCAAAAGTTCTCCTGACTATACCACCATACCACCCCCCCCCCCCCATCAGAAATGTACTTTGAAATATAAACTATATGGCCAAAAGCATGTCTACACCTGACATCTGACATTTCATCCAAAATAATGGGCATTAATATGGAGTTGGTCCACCCATTGCTGCTATAACAACCTCCACTCTTCTGGGAAGGCTTTATATAAGATGTTGGAGCACTGCTGCAGGGATTTGCTCATATTCAGCCAGAAAAGCATTAGTGAGGTTGGACACCGATTAGGTGATTAGCCCTGGCTTGCAGTTGGCTTTCCAATTGATCCCAAAGGTGTTGGATGGGTTTGAGGTCAGGGTTTATGCAGGCCAGTCAAGTGCTTCCACACCGTTCTCGACAAAATCATTTCTATATGGATCCTGCTGTGTGCCTGGGGGCATTGCAATTCTGAAACAGGAAAGGGCCTTCCCAAAACTGTTGGGGAAGCACAGAATCATCTAGAATATGATTGCATGCAGTGGCATTAATATTTGCCTTCACTTAAGTTAGGGGGCCTAACCAAAACCATGAAAAACAGCCCAAAGACCAAGGGGTATCCAGATACTTTTAGTCATAATAGTGTAGTTTTACAACTTCAAGATGACTATTATTTTAAGGTGTGAAATCTCTGATGCAATAAAGTCCTCACCTGTTTGTCTGTCCCTGAGTTACCAAACGTCTGTCTGATCCCTGTCTGCAGAATGTTGGAAAGACCCTCCATACTGAAGCGCTACAAGAGGAAACAGACGAGAAACAGAAAACTGAAGGAACAGGTTAAATGAAGAACACAACACAGGGCCGGCCCGACCCAATAAACATTTGTTTAGGGCCTCGCGATTGGTTCGGGGCCCCCTCCCTCCAAAAATTTGATTTATAGCCTGTTGTTTTCGCACTTTGTTCAAATCTGCTACATTATGTTGTTTTAATATACTGTATATATTTTTAATAAATAATTGTAGCATATCTTGCTGGCTGGGGCTTGGGGGGTGGTTTTCGACCGAAACAGAGGGCCCCATATAGACTTTTTGTTTAGGGCCCCCAAAAACCCTGGGCCGGCCCTGACACAACATGCAATTAACAGGGCACATCAAGAGAAGAGCATAAGGGACATAAATTCAGAAGAGAATACAGAGCATGTGGGTAATCGAATACATTAAGTATGCAAAACAGAACAGAATACACAAGAACATAGCACATTAAGTACTGCACACAAAACATATAGAACAGAATACACAAGAACAGAAAACATTAAGCACACAAAACATGATAATTTTGAACAGAATGGGAGTTTGACGCATTAAGAACAGAACATGTTAAGTACACACACCATACAGAACAGAACCAGTAACAGAATGAGACACTTAACACAAGGAATGGAACATATGACAATAGAACATACATGCGACAGGACTATTTAAGAATATAAAACACAATGAATCGGACACATGGAGAGCAGAACAGAATGCCTAAATTACTGAAAAACTTTTAAATTAATTTTTTTAGAAGAAACAATAAACAAATACAAAATAGTTTGGTTAAAACTGCATGGTTACAGAAATGTTAGTTTTAGAGGAAATGTACGGCAATTGGGGGTAAGTTAAACACATGCAATGAAGGAAATGTGAATTTATGAATTGTCTGGAACAAAATATGCTGTTGTGTAAAAGCAAATTGTCAGAGCAGCTTGTCAGTTCCTGGAATTTCTCACATATACATCATAATGCGAAAAGTGCCTCCCTCTCTTCGACGGTCAGCTCTTCCTGTAAGTGCACTCGAAGGCTAATGGTTTCTAGATCCATTATCCAAGCCAATGGCACAGACTGTCTGCAGAATTCACCTTTGCAAAGGCGTCAGCTTGATGCTAATGGCCAATGCTATATTCCCCAACCCTAAACCTTCACCCCAATCTGCCAGGTTTTCCACAGAAATATCCACTACTTTGGAAGATGTTTGTCGAAGGACTATGAAAGGATAAAACATATTTTCAGTTTTTTTTCTGTTTTCTGGAAGTAACATAACTTCTGGGACCGCAAGCTGCTTTGAGGAGAGAACTGCAGGGAGAAATCTATTCTGAGACATATTGTTTCTCGATAGCTTTTAAACAACTTTAAAAAAGACCCAGTCTAAGAAATACAGTTTTCTTGGACAGTGGATGGACAATTTGGGGATTAGAACCGGAAACTTTCCATAACCTCCCCATGGATTTTCCAGGAAGATAATACAGTATTTTAAAAATGTCAAGCACTGTGGGATATTTGAAGCTCATAAAAGGAAATTGTCCATGACTTTATGAGAGGGTGCATCTCCGTGGTTTCAGAGGGAATGTGGGAAAGCGAGCGCAGACCTTCAGAGGCATGGTGCCGGGCTTCTCAGGGCGAACGGGCCCCTGCAGGCTCAGGCCCTTGTCCCGGCGGCGGCGTTTGCTGAGCTCCCTCTGCTCCTTCTGCCTGTTCTGCACCTCCATCAGCGCTGTGATGAAGGTGTTCTTCACCTCCTTCTCGAACTCCAGCTCATCGCGCCGGGCCAGCTGTGTCACCAGCTCCTCTGAGTGCTGGCGGATAGCAGCCTCCACCCGGCACAGCAGCTCCGCCAGCGCCGAGCTGGGCATCAGGCTCAGGCCTGCGGGCAGGGCACAGATGGTAAACGTACGCATGCACACACACACAGGCAAACACACAGACATACACACACAAATACACACACACACACACACACACACACACAATCACACCCACACACACTCACACACATCCAAGCAAACACAAATCACACAGCACAACACAAAACAGCACACATCACCACACACACACATGCACATGCACACACACACACACACACACACACATACAAACAAACACACACACGTGCAACACATCACATGATTTACACCCATGCAGAGGGGCCAGATTGTGAAGCAGAAGCTCTCCATTATGCCTTATGTCCATCCACAACTGCCATAATTCATTTTCCACCTCAGCTCTAACAAGATGACTTCATTCTAACCGAAAGACAAATCTTATTTGTCCTCTATTGATAGAAAAGTATCACCCTTTTTCCCAGAGCTAGGGAGTTTTCCCAGCATCCTACATTAACAGGAAGCTGGGTCTGGGGTGGGTGCCAATGCATGCATCAGCAGAAGGAGCAGCCCCAGAGAGAGGGCCGTACAATACCTTCGTAGGAGCAGTTGTTGTTTGAAGCCTGGGATAGGGCGCGGATCTCCTCCAGCAGGGAAGGGTTGGACTGGGGTGAGGAGTGCCCGCTGTCCACCTCTTCTTCTTCCTCCTCCGTCTCCCCCGGGTCTGGAGAATTCTCCATCATCTCCACAATCTCCTCAATCACCTGGTAGTGAGGATATTCACTCAGATCTTCTCTCTCACTCTCTCTCTCAATTGAAAATGTTTTATTTCTGTTTTTACAAAAGAAATTTTTTTGGCAAAAGAGAAACATAGATAAGACACTAACAAATTCTGAAGCATGTGCCCCTGTCCTGAGAGAGCAAAAATGCCCTGTTGGCTGCAGTGGCCAATGCCTTTTCACAGTCACCTGATCAGCCGTTACGAGCGGCTCCTCGTTCAGGCAGTTTGCGTTCTCGTTCCTCTCGTTCATTTCCTCCTCTTCCTTTTCGTGGATCTGGAATGAGAAGGGGGGAGGGGGGTGGGGGCGATAACAGATCACTAGCTGTGCTCGTTGGCAGCGTCTGCTGTCGAGAAACGAGGAGGTCACAGCTGGAAGCGTGTCAGTGGGCTAATGGCTGGTCATTAGTCCACTGCTCTCCCCTCCCCTCCTCCCGCTCACGTATGTGACAGCTCCGTCTGAAAGATTTCCCGGGGCCCTATTTTCTCTCTCTGCCGCTACCGGCTCGCTGCCGCACGCCTCCAGCGGCATGTCAGCCTCCGCGCCCTGCTTCTTGCGCACTCCGCTCCTTCCCTCTCCCCAGGGGGCCACTTCAGCTGTCATTGTAAAATATGGCCATTGAAACTTTAACTGAATGCTCAAATCCCTCCTGGCCACGTGGCGCATTTTCACATCTCAAATAAAACAGGTGCAACCCTATCTCAGGGAGTCATCTGTTAGGGACGTGTTTGATGGTACTAGTGATTTGTGAGAGATTTGCAGATGATGTTGTCTCCTTTTGTCACGTAGTGTAATGTGACTTTGTTAAGTAGTTGTGGGGTTTAAATGACACTTAAACCTTCCAGTTGTTTCTAGATTTGCACTGGCATTCCTGTAAACTAGCATCAAAGCTCTTGAAGAGATTAACAGATAATAACTCTTACTTGTACTGCATAAAAGATTGTCAATTAGCAGTCAGACTAATTAGCAGTTAGACTTCCGATCCTATCAGGCTGTGGTGTAGATCTCATTTCAAAAGTCTGCAGTGGGGGGCAGCCTTTCAGCTTGGTGGTTTAGAATAGGCTGGCTCCCAATGGGTTCGGCGTATGATGGACTATTGAACCACAACTACCACAGCTTAAAAGACTACACTACACTCACTCTAAAGAAATATCACCAAAATGTAATATACATTTACTTTTAAATTTTGCTACAGTTCTTCTGAAGGATAATCCCAAAAGAAACCGTTATTTTGTAGCATTCCTTAATGCAGATGCCTCAATTCAAATAATATAAGGGTATAACGTCACCTTAGCTTAATATGTGAGCTGGGTTCTATATGTGCAATACCCACTCTTTGAAGACCCCAGTCTGTCAGGAGGCTAGAGATCAGATGGTGTTCATGTGTACACTGTATTATGACAATGATTATCCTCAGTAATATGAAAAATAAAATCAGTTCCACCCAGACAGAAATTCCCATTTTATCCAGAAAATCAGTCAGATCCTGGAAGAAAGGAATCATCAGGATGGCTGAAAATGCAAAGTACGCAAAACTGGCCACCGCTGTCTGGTTTTGCCCCCCTTGAAGGGAAAGATAGAAACTCTTAACGAGCATCAGACTTTGCAGTGATTTTGTCAAACTCAAACAAATGAAAGAAGGACTTTTTTGAAAAACAAATGACGGGAAGCTAATTATATTCCATGTTTCAAGTGCAAATGTGTTTCATATTGGTCTATTGTATTCTCAACTCCTGAGTAAGAGCTTCAGATTGCTAGAACTAATTGGAAAGGGGGCAAGAGAGTGTGTGCGTGTATGTGTGTGTGTGTGTGTGTGTGCGTGTGTGTGTAATGCAGAGCGCAGGAAGTTTCTGGCAGGATTTTTGTGAGGAGACAATTAGACTCCGGCTGCCTGCCCTGTAATCTGACAGCAGACAGGGAGTGAAGCTGCAGCTGGCTGCCAGAGAAACGATTACCCCCCCCCAACTCCCGCACAACGTCCACAGCCTTTCTGTGAAACTTCTACTTCAACAGCTACTGTGAGCTCCCAAGCACAAACCACATAAAGACACCATTTATTTTTATGTTAATACTGATAACACATAAAAAAGTGAGCCACCAACTTAGTTTTTTTTAATTTACTTTATGGCCCTATGTGATTTTCCAAACATTCATTGTGAGAGAAAAATATGAAAGTCTGTATAATAGGAAAGACCAGCAAACACTGGAAAAAATATGATGTAAATGTTCAGCACGGGGAAACAAAATTATTTTGGATTAGACACGGTACCTCCTGATCGGACAAATTTCCGTTCAGCACCTCTGAGTTTGGACTGTCCCAGCTGGATCCAGAGGAGGGCAGGTAGTTATCGGTCAGAGCATCCCACACACTAGAAACACAAAGGAAGGGTTTTCAGACAAGGATTAGCCGCAGTTTATAATAAAAAGACTTTACATTTTAAACATTTGGTTCACAGAAATAGTGTTTCATTCACTGCAGCACTGCCCACCATACAAAACATCCTCAAATTATTTCATGCCCCCCCCCCCCCACCTCATTTAGATGAAACCATCTTCTTCAGCCTTGTGAGAGACCCTTTGACCAATGTTCTTTATAAAACTGTGTGCCAGTACCTTTGAAGAAGCATTGCGTGGGAGGTCCTGTTTTCAAATGTGGTAATAAAACATAAAGATGTTCTGCTTTCTATAATTTGGTGTTTTTCATGATTTCAGGTTTGAATGGGAAGCACATATAGATGTTTTTTTAGCACATTTGAAGAAAAAATATTGGTGGATTAAGGAAGAGGAGGGAGCTGCTCCATAACAATTAGTCACTTTGCCTTTCATTGATCAGAAGATAGATATTGCCTCGTTTAACCATTTGCATTTCTAACATTTTTAATTTTCAATAATTACCTCCACACACACCCTAGCCTACCCAACTCCTCCCTACCAGCCACATCTTTCCTTCAAGTATTGGACAGGTGCTGTACTGAAAAATCTTTCCTTTTCAGTTACTTTGGTCAAAAAGCGTTGTGTGCTTTTTTAAGCACTGATGGTTACATTAATATCAGGGAATTATTTATTTGTATCAGAAATTCTAAATGCAGATTTAGGTTTGATAATTAGAACTAAGATAATTCCAGGCTGGTCTTGTTCTTGAGCACTATACATGGCTTAATCCTTCTGGGGGGCATGAGCTTTAACCACGGAGTCTCGGGACATCCCTTTGTTCTCCCGCCCAACAATAGGGGGAACAAGTGCATATTCGCCAGCACCCCTGACTTCTCAGCAGCTTTCTATCTAATAACACACACTCAACAACAGGAGCTCAACTACTGTACGTTAACAGAATGAAAGAACGACAAAATATATTTAGTTCCACTAGTTTACCAATAACAATTTTATGGTCCAAGATACACGACGAACAGTTACCCTGCCGTGCTTTCTGGTTGAATAAGCGTACTGTTTTGTTTTAATTGCTTGGAAGTAGCGTAGGCTAATGTTAAGGACAAAATTTATAGCTCATGTCAGCTGTCAAGTTGTTGTGTCATTAGAAAGGAACAAATGCTGTCTACACTGCGCCTACAAGTAGAGAACAGGGGCGGGTGGGCGTTATTAACATAATGCTAACCTCTTTGTTTATAGCCTATATATGTTCGATGGAACGAGCAATTCCCCGGACATTTTAGGAATTTAGAAATCCTGTCTGAACGGATAGGCTACTTACTGTTCCAAAAAGAAATGTAGGCTACGGGGAAAACAGGACGCCCGGTCAGCGTAAAATGATTTTTAAACGTCAGCATTGTTGAAATTAGCTAGTTGTAGGCTATTCGCGTTAACCTAGTCGTAGACTGGCATTTTAGTGAGCGTAGATCAATATAGTCGCGAGGGGAAAAAACAAAACAATCGGTGCTATTTCTAACAAAGAGTAGCCTACTATTTTTAGACAGTGAGTGTGGAAAAGGCATGGTTTCTGCTTCCAAGCTGTCGGCTCATCTCTTTGGGGACTACCTGCTGGTGCAGCAGACACACGCTGCAAGAGCAACCGAGGCGTATGAAGGTACGATTAATAATTCAGAGCCAATGAAGAAAAGCGCAATTGTGAGGCGTAGTCGGCTTTATAGTATTTCACTGTTCTCTGCGTTTTGCGCTCAGCTGTGAGGTTGCGTAAGACACATTTCCCTGCTTGGTTCAGGTTCACAGCCAAAATGATCATTTGATTTAGGCTACGCCTTCTACCCAGAAGGAGCAGCAGTTTAAACACTGAATGTCCTCTACATAAATCTGGAAAAAAGACAGGCCAACTGCAGCGTGCGGACAGTTGACAGTTTTTGGTTCTTCATACAACAGAAATAACTAATGTCTGCAGTGAATGCTAACAGTATATCATTGCATCATTTACATTGACCCATCTGAGAGTTTGTAGGAAAGGGGCACTGATGACACTCACTCTTCGTCCTGCAGCCGTTCCTCATCCTCCTCCGTGTGGGACTGGTTGCGCACTGGCGCCAGCCCCTCTGTCTTGGTGTCATAGTTGTGGAAACACACGTCGAGCTTCTCATCGAACTCGTTGACCAGGTCCTCCATGGACTTGAAGCTGATCATCTCTGAGAAGTTCTCCAGCTCGGAGAAGTCCTCCCGGGTGAGCGGGACGGTGCCGTAGGGACGCAGTGGCTCCTGCTCCTGTTCTTCCGCCCTGCAGGGCCGCAGGTCATCAAACTCCTCGTCCAGGCACACCAGTGGGGCCTCCATCCTGCCCTTCTCGCTTGTAAGTCTGTTTGGAGCGAGGAAGTGTCAATACTTCACCTGCCGTTTGTCATTTTGCGTATTTCTTTAGAGTTAAGTCAGTAATGATATCAAAGAGGTCACCCTGACTGGTACTTCAAAAGAATCTGAAAGAATTACTAAGATAAAAATATATATAAGCCATAATTCTTTCAGAAACTCAAAGATATGCCCTTCAACATGTATAACTGTATAGTATATATTACATATGCATTGCATTCTGGTAGTTTATTTTCTTCATAATGAATAGGCAATTCAATCATGCAAAAAGAATGAAAGGAAAACAGAGGACTGATATATCCATTCAGATTCCTTTGGGAATGTGGTTGAATTGTATTTCGGATGGCAGAGATTTTCTTTTTTGCTGATGAAGTTTGGGACTTGGGGACAGAGCCTTGAAAGGGAAAGATTACAAAATTGGCAGGCTACTACTGTACATTACAGTTATTATCAGGGGCATTATCTCAGTAGTCATTAGCAGTGGCACATGCTTTCCGGAATCAACACTCACAGTAAAATACCTTCTGAAACACTGTCCTGTCTTGGATGGGGAAAATGAGTGTTTCATAAAAAATAAAAAAAACCTATTTGATGCTTTGATGCCTTTTTCAATTAGAGGGGATCAAAGAGTTGCTCAGTTGTATTGTGAGGGCCCTGTTGACCAATCAGTTTGCAGATGGTATTGTGTAAGTAGCCTATATTTCATAATTCTAATATAACCTCTGCATGCCAACGATCGCAACTCAAATGGATTTAAAAAGGCTTCTGCTCCATCAGGTGACTTGATTATGATACAAATGCCATTTTTGGAAGCTTATCCCTGTCCTCTCCAGAGGAAGAGATGTAGACTTAATTCACTCCAAGAGGCTTCTGTAAGCCTGTTCTTTTATCAATATTATTACTCAGCAGAGGAAATCAAAGTATCTCTCAATCACTTACTCACTTACCGACCCTCACCCTCACTCTCCCTTGTTTTGTTTTCATGCCAGCCTTATTTGACATTGTGGTCAAACTAATGAGGGTTTGTCCCAGACAAATAGGTAGACTGGGAATACAGCGGTAGGTCACAATCTGTTGGGCCCTTTTAAAACAGGCCAGAGGCGGATGTATTTCGTCTGCTCTGCAATGCGTGCCTCCATGAGACGTCCAACTTCGTGTGTGTGTCAGCAAGTGAAAGGGCTCTAGCTCAAATGTGGATTCTACGGTTTCTTAGCCTCCAGCTGACAAATTAAATCAGAGCAAGGGGGCTAATGCTGTATGTGTTCATTTGTTTTATGTTTGCATGTAGCATACAGCCTGTATCATGTTTCTGCATCTGTTTTAAAGCCCTACTGATCATTTTCAGCAATAAAACTGAAAACGGACATAGGCAGAGAGTCTGAATGAGCCAGAAGAACATTCTTAGTCTTTTGTTGTTCAAGGCACTGGCGTGAGACTGTGGGGGGGCTGAGGGGGGGTTACCGAGTGTGTGCAGGGGAGGGTAGGTGTGTGGTTGTGTGTGTGTGTGTGTGTCAGTTAGCATTCCCAGGATCAAGGATTAAGCGTAACCTTCACCTGAACCTGCCCTGTTCATCGCTAATGTGCCCCTGGCCTGTCACTGTTTCCTACTTTGCTGCCAGATCCATGTAAAAAAAACCTGCAGAAACTGAAGGGGTGCTAACAGGAGACTCCCGGCAAAGTAACAGCAACGAACCACTGGCCACATTTTACACTGGACAAAGAATGAAAAAATCACAGGGAAGGGATTGGACAATAAATTGCATCTGTATCCAGAAATGAATACTCTTTGTTCTGCAGTGATGCAAAAGCTTTAGATTTCCAACAATGTTTTATAGCACAATGCATATGAATGCAAAAGATATTCAGTGCATGAACACCTTGAGCTGCTGAGAATCCTAAATGGAGCTGGATTAATTGGATTAGGGCGTCTTGTATGAACACATGGTATCTGCTGTTTATATTCAAATGATTGCAAGCCTGGCGTGACCTCCCCTGCTGAACATGAATATGTTTACATCCATTAGCTTCAAAGAGTGTACGCCTGTCACTTTCCTAAGCCGCAGTATGATAAAAACACAAGGTAAATCAGAAGAGATGGTATGTTCACATTATTATTATTATTATTTTACAATGAAGTACACGTGCACAATGACAAAGACCTACATGAGAAATGTTAGTTTATTATTATTATTATTATTATTATTATTGTCATTATTATTATTATTATTATAAAAAGGTTTTTTGGTAGGTATACTTCATTGTACAACTGGTTTTTATATCAATATACACAGTTCAGCGAAAATGGATAACTAAAACATACCATTTCTGCCTGAGAGAGAGGGAGACCGGATGGATGGGTACAGATGTGGGAAATAGATAAATGAATGAAAAACAATGGGTGCAGATAGAGAAAGAGAGAAGAGGGGTGACCGTTACCTGAGGAGGACGAATGCGCGTTGCCTTTCTCTGCTGCAGCGATGGGGAGAGCCTCTTCTGTGTGGCTCAGATGTCTTCTACACCTCCTTCATCTGAAAAGCCCAGCACTGGCAAAACAGTGGTAGCAGCGAGCATCCCCTTTGCAGGGATGGAGAGGGAGAGGTAGACAACAGCGACCCTGCTCCTTATTTGTTCTTTACCTCCCTTCCTCTCTCGCCTTCTCTCCGTCTCGCGACACGCTCCCGTGTATTTTCTAGACCCCGCTTCCCCCTGTCTGAGCCCACCGAGCGAGAGACTGTTGTTTTTGCATCAAATCAGCAGACCTACATAGAGAGCCTGCACATCACTACGGCGACTGTCAGAATCATCCCCCTCTGCCCCTCCTCCTCCTCCCTCTCCTTCTCTTTTCCCTCTGGCCACGCCCCCCTCCCCCTCCCCCTCTCCTACCACGGCCCAGTCCTCTGAATATTCATGATTGGCAGAGCGGAGGACGTGTGGAGGTTGAGCGGAGCGCTGTGACGCTGAAGCTCTCCCCGTCCGTGACGTTAGCCTTTGAGGGGCTTGCGTTTGGGGTTCTGTGGCGAGCAGGCCTTTCTGCTTCCTTTTCCCTTTTCTGGCAGGCTTTGAAATACGTTTTCAGGAGGTTATTAGCATCTGCCAGGGAAACTGCAGCGTGAATGAATAATTGAATTGAAGGGAGAGGAAGTGAGGGGGGCAGGGTGAGGGGGCGGGGTTTGGGGGGTTGTTGGGTTCCTTCACAGTACAGCACAAGCAGGATAGCAACGGGAATCTCTGATCCATTCCAAAAAAAATTCCCTCTGAATGATGACCTTGACTTTGCAATCCTGTTTCTCCTCTTCTGTAAAAATGCCTTGGAAAGCTTTGATGGGCGTGCTTCTGAAAACAGTTTTCCCTTTAAAACATCCTCAAGCTACTCCTGTGCTGGAGAAACAAAGGGATTCAATATGGAGCGAAAGGGAGGCGAGGAGCTGCCAGCCTGCTTTTGCCGTCCATTGAGTCATCACTCACCGGCTGCACCTCCTCCATTACACATCATAATGCGCTGCACTGCTGTGTCCTCTTTTAACTTAGCCAATCGCAGCGACGTCCTTAATCCCTGTCTGGAGTTAATCTGTGATGTAGAGAGAGGGCCTTTTATGCAAGCAGCAGCATTTGTAGAACCATGGTGGATCGAGCTACCCCTAACACATTTCAGCCTATCGCAGGTTTGCGCGTGTGCATTTGATAAAATATCTAGCACGATTTGTTCCCTAATTTCCCTAATTTCCTTATATGGTTGGCCCCAGCTTCACCGTAATGAGTGTTCAGCCTAGCAGCCTTCTGTTTGAATGAAGCAGTGTAGGCGTAATGACATGCTTCCTCATGTGACACACAGGAGATGATATATCCAGCTGTGATATGCATACTGAGCTGCTGCTACATACAGATCTGATCAAATTTGATGTGTGCATACACTTTTTACTTGCCTACATACATACATACATACATGCATAGACAGAAAAGGCAGTGTAAAGTATCTATTAGGTGGAATCCTAACGTGGTGTTTTGCTCCTATGTTTTTTTAACAGAAACTATTAGAAAATATATAAACGTGAGTCATGTGCATAACCTTTGTTGGTTTTGGCCAGCAGTGCTGGGCTAGCGCTACGTCCATGTGCCGATTCCTCAGTAAAATTGTCGGTGTCCTTATTTCTGCGCTGGCACTCAGAACAGCACTTTGTCCCTCAACAAATGGGCGTGAGAATGAATGAGACCAGAGAGTGAGCCAATAATCTGACTGGTAGGGGGAAGTTCTCACCACCAAACTGACTGCCAAAAATGACATCATCGCACAGAACTCCCCCAATTCACCTGCTGGGCAAAATGAGAATAAGCGGAAAGGCTGGATCGGGGAAGCTACCCAGAAACCCAATCAGAGACGCTATTGACTGCTTGCCCAAGCATACTGGTCTTTTGTTTATGTAAAGAAGCAAGTTGAATTTTGTCGAGATTAATTGAAAACCCTCTGCTCAGGCATGTGTCAATGGCAAACGACGATGCAGACCTGTTATAGGCGCTTGTTTGTATTAATTATTTATTCACTTTTTTCTGTTGTTAGCGGTTATCAGCTGCGGTTTGTTCGTTAAATTCAGCCTGAAGTTCCCATGGCGTTTGTAGGAAATAACTGGAATGACCTGATTGTTGTCAGTAAGCTCAACCCACCCCCCATACCACCATCCCCCCCCCACTTCTTGAAACCACAGCATGGTGGAAGAGGACTTCAAGTGACTGAGGGGCCTCGTTTCCATGGCGATTTGGCCTGCACAGCAGAATGTCACACTGGAGGTGGTTGCCGTGGTTATAATTTAAAGGGGAGAGGTAATTTCTTCCCCTTCCTCGCTCTGATCTTGTATGTTTGTGTTCGATACGGACCTGGCAGACTCCAAATACTAATCTCACTCAGATTTATCCTGTCATCCTATCATCCTTGTAATATCCTGGTCATCCTGGTCAGCTCTAATTGAAAAATGTTCTCTGGTCTGGTGTTCCTTCAATGGAATCCTGTCATGCAGGCCTTTCTGAACAATTACCTATGAACTGGACAGAATGTGTTAATACTGTAATTTATTCTTATACATAAATGGAAGTGTGGCCTCCTTCAGAACATACACTTTCTAAAATGACTTTAATTCTGAGGGTGAGCTCTAAACTGCATTTTTGAAGACAAAAAATGTATACATTAAATGGTTCCTGAAATTAAAGGACAAATTGTGCTCTAGTCCTGGCTTCTGTCTCTTTACCATACAGAACCTCCTCATGGAAAGACTTATCAGTTACTTCCCTGGAATACTTAAAACATTGAAGTGGCATACTGATTAAGGAACAGTGTTTCTAACCATTAGGATGCTGGTTTGATTCCTGGAGGTTACTGATAATTTAAGCTCAAGTTTACAAGGGTTGGGATGGTGTGAATTTGCTTGTATGTGATAGAAACTAGCTGATAGTGAACTTCTATGTTGAAAATAATCAATATCAACTAAGGTAGCATTTCTTCATTTCCAATAATAGAGTGCTGCAGTCATCACAATTTACTGGCAATCAATACCCATAACCCTTAACTCCCAATAGAATGTAATCCTTCCTGTCCTTTAAAAAAAAACATCTAGTTGGCAAGACCATGTTATTATATGATTTAAAGTTTCCCTGAGTGATTAACGATATGTGAGATGAGAGCAAAAAGTATAAAATCTCATTTTGAGGTATAAATAATAGAAGGGGGAGTCTTTCACAGAAAATGAAAAATGCTTACACTTTCCTCCAGGAAAATAATTCATTGTGTCTAACCAAAAAGAATTGACATTTTAATTAAACCGGTTTCTTCATAAGATAAGGATTAGGTGCATAGTGAGGAATCTTCTTACATTAGAGATTGCAGTGCATTGAACATGATCTCTTCCAACATTAAAACAGAATGCAAATATAGGAGTTAATAGGAAGCATTTGACTTCATTTACTAGATCATTCATAGAAAAAAAACATCTTTATCTAGAGCAATTTCAGTTGCTTGATATTTTCTGAAGTAATTGAGGATAAGTACTGTGTTTAGTCTCACAACAGCAGTCGGCCAACCGAGATATAAATCTGTAGCTTTCTGGTCATGGCTGCATTTATTCAACCACTGTGCCACATTTCTGTTCACAGACTCTTCCAGCCTATCTGTTTCAGTAAAAAACAATGTAAAATACACGATTCTCTCATTGCTTACAGGATGATTTTAATCTCTCTGAAGAAAAGTCTGCCTCCTGGTGGATGCATTCTCACACTACTTATATTTATTAATGATTTCCTCCACTTTTTTGTCCCATGGGCCCATGTTGATTTTTTTTTTGTTGCATTTATCAGTATTCATTGCTGTAATCTCCACTGTTGTATTGGGACCATAGACAACCGAATGCTCAATCCCTAAGCATGCAAAATTAGCTGTCAATTATCACACTGCAGTTTGTAAGTCAGAGCATAGACATGAGTTGGTGGAAGACACGTCATCTGCCGTTTAATAGGTGGAATTGCAGACACTTGATTGACCAGCGAGGGTCACTGCGGTGTAAAGAGACGCTCATCCCGCCTGGCTGAGAGCCTGCCATCCCTGGGTGAGGTTAGACCGGTGCACGGATGCACCAAACCGCAGACCGCGGTCGGCACAGGCACGGTCAGCACAGGCACTGTCCAGATTCCACACCAGCTCTAGTGGGGCCCATCCAAGCACTTCAAGAGTGCCAGACACATCCAGCCGCTCATTTTAAAAAGATTTTTCTCTGTTTTGGAGGGGGTGGGGTTGCTTCTAAATGTATAAATAAATTTTACCTGAAACACTGCCATTTTAGAATGTAATATAAATGAGAATGCAATATAACTGAGTAGTATAACTGGAAATGCGATACTGAGAGCATGCGATACAGATGATAAAATGTTAAGAGGTCGCTTTATAGAGCTCTTCTGTTCCCAGAGGGGCCACATCTCAATTAGCAGTATGCATTTCCCATAATACACTTCTGTAGACAGTATGTATTGCATGTACAGTGAAAGCACATTCATTGACTGTGATTTGCCATTTGGAGAAATGCAGAAAAATGTTGATCTGAGTAAATTACTGAACAATTTATGTAAATAAGATACCTAAGAAAAACAAGACTGTACACACATTGCTTCAGGATCCATGTTTGATACATATGTTTGATTGTCTAGATCCCGCTGCGGCATCAAAAGCATAAGTTTAATACATACATTACACATAAAGAACAAAAAGAACACTCATATTAAGCCCATTTTATTCAGCTTATATTGCAAATTAGTTTTTACCCTGAAAGACACAAAGTTCTTATACTGCCCACTACAGGATGATTTGGTATTGGTCATTTGGCAACCTTGGATAAGTAACTTTCCGTTTATATTTTAACCAATCAATTGCGTGACTGCATAGTGTGCTGCCAATCAAAGTGAACTTTAAGTGAATATCCTTACAGAACAGATATTGTGTCAGACCTCGACCTGTTATGTTTAGAAATAACAATGTACTTTAAGCAAATTGTATTATTTTGTGCTTGTAAATGTGTTGCTCCAATGAAGGTCTTGGTTGGACCAAAACATCAGCAATGAAATTTGCTGAGAGGCAGTATGCAGGAGAATTTCTTAGTACCAAATTGTGACTTAAGTTAATGCACCTTTGGGGGAAAGAGTATTTGGCTGCAGATTATAGATAATGTATGAACCATTACTTATACCACATTATGTACACTTGCTACATACAGGCATTTCACAGTGGTGGGTGTAGTGTTCTCGTGCAGTGTGTTGGAACTCTTGGTTTGGGACAGGGGTTACCAAACTGGGGTCCACTAAGGAGTGACGAGGGTCCTCACCAAAATGGAAAAGCCTCAATGCAGATCTGATATAGATTCATACAGTGCCATAAAAAAGTATTTGCCTGAGTAAAAAAGTATTTTCCTGAGTGAACCTGAGTAAATGAAACATTTTTAAAATATATATTTTATAAATATATAATTTATTTAATGAAAAAAGTTGGTGCCCCACCTTTAGCAGCAATAACTGCAACAAAACACATCTTTCACATTGCTATGGAGGAATTTTAGTCCACTATAATTTGCAGAACTGCTTTTTCTTCAGACAATTTGGTAAGTTCGTGGTTTTCAGCATGAACTTCTCATTTCAGGTCCTACCACAGCATCTAGTCAGGACTTTGACGAGGTCATGCCAGCTGTAATTTTTTGTTTCGTTTCAGCCATTCAGATGTGGACTTACTTGTGTTTTGGATTATTGTCTTGGTGCATAACCCAATTATGCTTCAGCTTCAGCTCATAGACAGATGACTGAACATTCTCTTTAAGAATTTTATGGTGCAGAGCAGAATTCATGGTTCCTTCAATAATAGCAAGTCGTCCAGGTCCTGAGGCAGCAAAGTATCCCCACACTATCACCATGTTGTTTGTCTGCTGGTATGATCTTCTTACTGTGAAATGCTGTATTTGCTTTATGCCAGACATAATGGAACCCATGTTGTCCAATAGATTCTACTAATGACTCATCTGTCCATAGAGCATTACGTATCTCAAAAGGCTTGGGGACAATCTAGGAGCTTTTTCAAACATAAGACAAGCATTGATGATTCAGTTGGTTAGCAGTGGTTTCTGCCTTGCTACTCTCCCTTGAATCAATGCATTTTTGCCCAATCTCTTTCTTATTGATGGGTTATGAACATTGACCTTAGCTGAGGCTAGAGAGGCTGGCAGTTCCTTGAATGTTCTTTTGGGATCTTTTGTGACTTCCTGGATAAGTTATCGCTGCACCCTTGGAGAAATTTAGGCAGGCCAGCCACTCCTGGGAAGATTCACCACTGTTCCATTTTTCTCCAGTGAGAGAGGTAATGGCACTCACTGTCATTTGATGGAGTCCCAGAGCCTTAGAAGTGACTTTGTAACCCTTTCCAGACTGATACATTTTAAAAACTTTTTTCTCCTCTCTTCTGGAATGTCCTTTTATTGAGGCATAGTGTGTTTGTAGAAACTTAGTGGTGACTACTTCACTGATATGTTCAATATGAGTGAGGTTTGGATTCAATGGCTGGCTGCAATCAAGCCTGGCTGTGTTCTGAGTCTAATTACCAGTTAAATTTGGTTAATTTGTTGATTGAGTTACTAAGGAGGCATTCATTTTTGGGTGGATGATATGGGTGTTTGATAATGATATAATATGAAATAATAGTTTTAAAAATGTATTTTGTGTTTACTTAGTTTCCCTTTGTCTAATATTACATTTCGTCTAAAGATCTGAAACCATTCAGTGTGACAAATATACAATATCGGGAAATCAGGAAGGGGGCAAATACATCATATACTACAGGGGGCTCTGTAGTATATGATGTCATAATTTCTAAATACTTCGATGTTTTTAAATAACTTAATTGCAGCCTGAAGTGGGTGCTGGATTAACCAAATGGTGATGTTAGCGATAAAAAGCGTATCTGGTCTGAAGCTAAAAGCAAAACAATAAAGTTCTACTGATTTCTGGTACTAATTTAAGTAATTCTTTAATCAATGGTCAGCAAAGCAGGAAGCAGGGCAAAGAGCAATAATCTGCAGATCAACATCAGCCACCACTAAAGGAAATGTGATGAAATCATCAGTGAAGTCAAAGGTTCAGGAAGGGTGTAACTGAACAGGTCATCTGAGGCGATTGTCTTCCAGAGGTTCTAGAAAAACTGAAATCGTTTCGTCTTTTATTTGATGAATGATGATGAATGTGCTACGGGATGTATTATTACAGGAACTGAATTAAGGCCATTCCCTAATCTGCCATATTCATTTCAAATTAAGAAG
This sequence comes from Anguilla rostrata, assembly GCF_018555375.3. Classification (NCBI taxonomy): domain Eukaryota; kingdom Metazoa; phylum Chordata; class Actinopteri; order Anguilliformes; family Anguillidae; genus Anguilla; species Anguilla rostrata. The sequence goes on along the minus strand of NC_057941.1, from coordinate 22,398,707 downwards.
GAAAGCGTGTAAGCCCCTAATTCAAAATGAAAAGATTACTGATCGGACAAACAGAGAAACCTGTTCCTGTATGTTTATGTTTTTGTCCAGTTGCCAGTCAAGTGATTCTATGAACCATTGTCTTACAAAGGGAACTAAAATGTTTACTGATCAGCATATTCTAAAGAGGGAAGGATGTAAGGAAAGTGACACCACAGCCCAGAGAGGACTTCCTCTTTTTTGCCCACGGATTTAAACGATTGCTGGGTGATTGGGCCACCTGCAGCTGGAGAAAGACAGGTCAGCCTTTAGAATTGGGGATTTCAAAATAACATGAAATGAGATGTTATTTTGTCTATATATATATATATATATATAGACAAAATAACATCTCATATATATATATTTTTTTCTTCAACCAGATGGATATTGCATAATATTTGCAATGACAGATTTATAAATATCCAAACCAATTAAAATGAGACATCAAGTCTAAAGTTCATTTTTCTGAAGCATTAAAAAACACATAATGCTTTCAACAACTAAAAACTGAACAAACTAAAAAAAAAAAGATAACTAAAAAGTCTTGTAGATAGCACTCTTTTTAATCAGAGAAATAGGATTAAAAACAATTTTAAAATACAGAAACATAAAATACAACTATTTAAGGAACAAGTAAACAGTGTACTTATATCCTGTATTAACATCTATAGTCATTTTAATATACTCTTGTGTGCTGAAATTCCCTTTCATGAACTTGCTAGTACCTTAAAGCTTAATTAAACTTTTTTCAATAATATATACCTACAATCTGTAAATATATAGTATACAATATGGGAATATAATTGCAAAAGGTAGGTCTCTAATGCCATGATAAAGCAGTATTTCATTTAGCACAATCATACATGTATTGTGTTAGGAGTCGGAAATAAATCATATGGCCAAGCAAAGAAATAAAAAATATAAAATTTTAGCTTTTCAGATAGTAAGTGATGCACTGAAAAATGTACATATGAGTACTTTGAATCACATTATATTTCCAGTATTTCCAGCCCAGGGACCAACAGCAGTTTATAAGCTGAGGTCATGGCTGTTCTATTCGACAGGCGAGCTGGTTAGCTGCTGTTCACACCTCCGTGCGTCCCGTTCAAGTTCAGGAGTAGAGAAGAGAGGTCTAGTACATTACATCACCCCACAAACTAAGGCATTTCTGAATTATACTGGGATCAAACCACTTCCACTCAATGCACAAAGCCCTAAATATCAGAGATTTCAAGAGCAGGTGAGGGGTTTTTGGATGTAAAAAATAAAAAATAAATAAAAGGTCATACTGTCAAAGCTTAAAGGCCTGGGGACTAAACAAATAGTAATGCACTTTGTACTCAACCATGGAGAATTAATAAACAGTGACTCAAAATTATGTTACATTCTTTCCCTTATGTTACTTACTAAATGTTCTTCATTACACTCATCAAGCACCAAACTTAAAATAATATTGTGGAATCGCCCGACTGTTTTGTAAGTCAAAAGTTAAAGACAAAATGCATTGCGTTTTTGATTGAATATCAGCTTTTCTGGATCTTAATTCACACAAACGGATGAATGAAAACAAAAACAAGATTGGACACATTTGTTCATTTACGGTATTAGCACAGACCAAGGAACTGCTGAAGGGCAGAAGCTGCTATGCCCATGATGACAGCATCTTGCACAAAGACACCCAACATTGTGATATCTGCTTCTCTACCATCACTGATAGTGACAAAGCTTAAGGTGACATCAGCCTCAATAGTATCCTTACTGTCCCTAGAACCTTTACGAGATCATTGCGCACAACATCCCATTCAGGTTCGAACGGTGTGTTGATAAGATAAAAATAAGACAGACAGTCTTGTCTAAAAATGTGTTTTTGGCAGATGCTCACAGTTAAGTACAATGTCACGATGGTTTTGAGAGGAAGTATTCAATAAAATGCTAGTAAATTTGGTGGCCAATGGAAGGAGGAAAAACCTTACAAAATTAGAGAGGTTTAGAGGAGATAAAGAAAAATTACATGACTTGAGTTTTCCTTGTTCACAATACTAGACTGGATGCAGGATGTAAAGGACAAAACTGTTGAAAGACCTGTTAAGTGGCAGAAGAGACTAGTTAAGTGATTTAATCTGAGTATTTTTGCTGTTTTCTTTCATTTATAGATGCATTCCAGTTGAAACACCGCTTACATTTTTTAAACTGATGAGATTTTGTCTACCTGTTACTGTTATAGTTAGTCTTTTATAAAACAAAACAAAAACTACACTAATAAAAAACAAATTAAATGATTTCATCTTAAATGATTTTGTCTTCATTACACTTTCCTTCCATTTCAAATAAAAATAACTTCAGTGGCATTTTTCTCTGATGTTGTAGAACTGGCAACAAAGCAGTTGAACTGTGGAGGAAATGCCACCCAGTGCAATACAATCAGAGCTCTCATCTTCCATGTTTCCTGCAAGGGATTCCAAATCATTTTTAGCTTGTCCCATCCCATATTGGGTCCTTTTATGGTGACTGTCTAAATTTATTTGTAAGGTAATTAGATATTTACATTCAATAACAACCAAGGCTGAACGCATCCATTTTCTTCTGACAAAATTACATCTGATCTGCATCCCTAAAATACAGGTTTATGCCATACTGTAATATCCTTGGAAAATGTGTTATTTTGGGCCCAAACTTTGTAATGAAAAGCAAACAATCAAAAAGAACAACATATTCCACATGGAAAGGAGTCACTGTTTTAGGAACAAATGAGCGGTTAGTGTAGGGAGGCAGGAATGCTAAGGGCGTGACATTTTGTAGTCACGGAATGTTTAATGTCTAAATACTGAACAATGACCTCACCATGGGAGCACTTTCAAACTGTTGGTTGCTTGCATGTGTACACTATTTTCAGCTTGTGTAATACAAAGTATAAAAATGTTTACAAAACATTTTTTTGAAACATAAATTTAAAACAAATGTGTTCGCTGTTGTTTCTCTCATGTTCTGGCATAAATTCTTAAGTGAACATGGGACAGCATGTGTGTGAAATGGTGATACACACAAAGGCTACATTAACCAGCGGGATTAGTAATGCCTGCATTGATTTCAGTAAATGCAACCAAGCAGGTAATGAGGAAGACCCCTTAGGAAAGGCAATATACATCAATATATGACAAAAAAGAGGACTGAAAGACATATTTCTACTTCAAAACATTTAATTTATAGCAAAATATATTAATTATTGCCACTGTTTAGATTTTTTTTATATTCAGAAATTTAAAATGAGAATATATTCAATATTCACATACTTAATATGTGGCAATAATGTATATATTTTACAACATGAGTATTCATTTTTAAAAACTCCAAATCCATATATTGATGTATATTACCATTTTGCAAGATGGCTAAGTACAAATGACCCACTGGGTGCAGATTTGTATGAAAAGCACATGGTGGAACTGTGGTTTCTCTCTTTCCATTAAAATGCATTATATCACATTGGATCCCACAGCATTGTCTCTAGCTCCCTGATCCCTTTATTTAATAGCTGTGATTAAAAGAGAGGTTTCCCTTTCCGGTGTTTGACAGTGTGTTTTGGGGCTGGAAGGGCTTTTTGCGGGGAGGGTGGAGCACTGTGCCCCCACTGCTCCTCTTACACACATTCACACCAATCCTTGCCCACACCACCAACCCCCCACCACCCTTTACACATACGTAGCTTAGAGTCTCTTTCCTGCAGAGGCTGGCTCGGATGGTTCTGACAGGACTCAGTTGCTGTCCTCCTTGGCCTGGGCTTGTGCTTTTTCGGCACTGGACGAGCCCTCGAAGCGCTGCGATGCAATTACTGCTTGGTGGGACATGCTCTTCCTCACGATGTCCCCTTTCCGCCAGAGCGTGATCTCCTGGAGGGGACGGGGTATAAGATTTAGTCACACTGACAGATACCAGATACCAGGTCCTTTCCCTGACATCATTCTGATAATTCACCAGAAAACATGCCTGTGCTTCAGCTGTTATAATAATAATAATAATAATAACAACAATAATAATAATAATGCCAATAAATGCACTTCATACTATTATGCCGATTGTGTACTTTCAGCCAAAGTATACAACTAGTCTAACAACACAGAATTACAATATGGAAATAAATCAAAGGGAAAACAATTTAATACATTTACATACATGTACAAGATATGCACAGATATGCACAGTGCAACAGCTAAATGAAGTGTAATTTAAACATAAATACAAAAAAAAAACACCCATAGCTACAAGCTAGCTCACAGTGAAAGGACACCTTTTACCTGCTGTTTGAAGTAGCGCCTCTCCTCCTCGTCGATGAGCACCAGGTTGAGGTAGTAGCGCACCGAGAACTTTTTATTGATGTCGCGCATGGTGGGGGTCATCTCATACCCAGCCAGGAACAGACGGATGGGAATGGACTCCCCTACAAATGGAACTCTGCGTGAGGGATTGAGACAGCACCCCTTCCCTGTGCCTACCCTGACACTGCATTCACTCTGCGATCAACGGTTGAGTGTTTACACAACAGCGTGCTTTCATCCTCACCTGCGCTGAAGCAAGGCACATAATACATGAGCCATTTCAATGAGTCATTTCAATGAATCTTTAACCTACAATTTCAGCAAATGATTCGTGGCCCAATGTTTCCATAGACATCTTACTGGAAACTTTTGTAGTATATACCACACACAGCGGTCACCCCAAGAAGTGCAAAGTCTAGAGCGTGCTTGTGAACACATTTCAGAAATTCCAAATGGGCAAATTTGCATACTGGTATAAATAATTTATGAAAACAGTGTTTTGTGAAGTGCAGCACTAAAGACCTCCTCGCTGGTTAGTGCTGCTGGCCCCCTGAAAGCCATTACTGTGGGTAGGGCTGGGCGAAATATTGCAACGATAATTATCAAATGCAATAACGGCCCTCACCACCCTGTGGCGTAGTGCCTTTCTTTTCCTCTTTTTCTCTTTAACTATAGACCTGATGCAGTAGTAACCAGCCACTCTTCAGAGACTGTGAAATGCTTCCGGAAAAAAAAAACATCACTGTTATCTTTTGGGTGACCATAAGACAGCCAATCAGCAGCAAGGCCTTGGAGCATCCATCTGATTGACAAAGACACATCACATGATCACATGGAAGCTGTATGACCTTGCTGCTGATTGCCTGTCTTATCAACACACAATCTGCCAGTGGTTATGTTTTCTTCTCCGGAAGCATTTCACAGCCTCTTTACATTGCTTGTTTACTACTGCTTCTAATATAATTAAAAAGAAAAAGACAAAAAGAAAGGTAATTCACCATATGGTGATGAAGACTGTTACTGCATTTGATAGTTATCGTTGTGGTATGTTTGCCCAGCCCTACTTGTAGGTACAGTGTCTGTCTTGTTACCTCGCACTGGTGCCCCGTCCATGATCTCATACTTTGCGATGGTGTCGTTTTCGTGATACACGTTGGGACCTGTACCCGTGGTTTCCCGTTTGATGATGTCAATCTCCATGTGTTTGACCTTAATCCGCACCAACAGAAAATATATCTTCCCCACAATTACGTCTTTTAAGTGGTACCTACAAGAATGAAAGAGGGCTCGGTCAGGACAGGAAGGACTTTTGTAATGTTAAGGTTCTCTCACTTTTCACACAGGAAATGTCCACTGCACCTTAAATAAACATAAAACACAAGTGAAGGTTGTTAAAACTTAAACTGTAAATAGTACTGGCTTCACATATTTATCATTTCTAACTTTTGGCGACAATAAATTTTTTTTTATGAATTCAGCAATGTTAGATAACATGAAGTGCTTCACTATGAAACTAAAAACTTTAGCTTTCAGATAGGTCTCACTTTCAACAACCTAAGCAATGAATGAATGAATGAATGAGGAAACGTTTATGGCATTAAACCAAATGAAAAATATTATCAGAAACATACTGGCAATTCCTTTTAAAGTTCTGCATGAACATACTGTAAAACTGAACTCCCTTAGCACCCAAATAACCGACACAAACAAGCAAACATAAACAGGGTATGTGTAACAGCTTTACTTGGACTTGTTGTATTCAAACTCAATGTGCAAGCAGTCTTCAATTCCCACTTCCATCTTGATGGAGGAGTTGAGTTCAGGGTAAGTGCTGAGCGTGTGCACAACAATGTCCATCTCCTTGCTGACGTCATTCAGTCTCCGGCTGATAGTTGCTCGCAGAAAGTATCTGGAGAGAAAAAGATACACCAGAACAAAAGAAAAAATAGCTGTAGAATATTATGTTCAACAGGCAATGTACATGCATATATCAGACATCATGTACTGTAGACTTGTTCTCCAGAAGATGATGTCAGCCCCTATAGCCTGATTAAGAGCTGAAACTGTTCCAAAATCGAGGGATCTTTGGCCTTAAGTTTAGCCAAGTAACTGTCTCTCTTGGTATGCTGTACAGAGGGACAGGGCACTGGTTAAAAACACGCAACAAACCAACTGATCGGTTATATTGTTTTCATTCCAGTGTGCCTACAAGGGGCTGCTCCCTTACCTCAGCTTCACATTCTGTCCAGTGTAAGACTCGTACGGTTTCTCCACATGAGTGAACTCAAAGTCAAAGGTCTGGGACTGCGTGAGCTCACCAGGCCGTGCCAAGTCCTTCACCAGAGACACAAACTCGTGGTGGTTCCCTCTGTCGTAGTAAAGCTCTGAGGAAACAGAAGTGCAGTTTTGTGAAAAGCTTCAAATGCAAGCTTTGCATATTTAAGAGACTCAATTCTCATTAGAGATCAGAGTCGTGATGAAGGTTTGTTGATATGAATGACCAAACTCATGGAAAGGGCTTATTGCTTGGCTTTTCCTGTTTACTCTTTGTGACATTTACCATGTGCTGCCATTTTCTAATGGACTGGCTCCCAAATTAAATTTAAAGAACAAATATCCTCCATTGGCAGGCTTGACTTTTTCTAAGAAATCAAGGAATCAAGGAAGGAATGGGCAGAAACCTGTATTTAATTTAAATAGGTCATCACATATCTACTTTAGCTTTAGGGGAAACTGATGGCAGGGCTGCACAGGGCCAGTAGTGTTACTTAATAGTTGTTGGCCACTGTACGCATTATTGTCAACCTCATTGATCGTGTATTTTTTAGTTGACCCTCCACTGGCTGTAATTGCTGTGCATGCATATTCTGTATATTGAACACTAAATACTGCATTTTTCTCAATAAAATAAAATAATAGTAGAAAAGGTTTATAAACTGGTTAAAGGAAAATACTTGCAGTTGAAATCATGTATATTTTTTGGTTGTTTTTCTGACTTTGTGTCATGATAAGAAAGTGGAAAATAAACCTGAAATGTCATGCTTGTTGAGTGAACTGCACACCAGCACTAGCAAGATGTGCAGTTTTTTCCCAGTGTCAGCAAAAATGAGAGCAAATTAGCACAGGTATACAATAACACTGCTGTGGTTAACTGGCACTTTTCCCTCTCCTGGGGTTAAAATTTATGGGCTTTGCTTTTCTTGATCAAATGCAAAGGCATTTACTACTTTCCTTTCAGCGTTTAAAAGTAGGGTGTCATGTCGTTTTGTTTGGAAAATAACATTTAACTTTTCCTCCAAGCATGTTCAACCACACAGCCTGTGTCCGACAGGACCTACTTCTGTAGTGACATCACAATGGGTTCAATTTATCTTGTATATCTGAAAGCATAATGCCAAGCAATAAGTACAACAAAATGCCAGCATGTCTCTGACACATGACAAATGTCCTGGTATTGTGTTGCCTGTCATTTAAAACCTGATGCCTTTTGCTCTGAAATGTTATGCCAGTCTTCTTATTATTTTGTTGTTTTGAAACACAACTTTGCAGTTTCATGTCATTTCATGTCCACTTGATCAAATACCTCAAGACTTCTGGGTCCTGTTGCAACTGAAATCTGGAATTTCAAGCATTATGATAAGCAGTCGTGTTAAAAACTACAAATTACCAGGAAAGAAACACCATTTCATCAGGTTTCCCAAAGAGGTTCACTCCTTCACTGGCATTTTATCTGCTGCATCAGGCAAACACAAAGACCTGTTGTCGTTATTAATAAATTGTATTATTTTTCTTTTTGGTTTTGTGCGGCTTATAGCATAAGGGCAACTGTAACGCAAATATTATTACTACGAGACACCACATTTGGCAAACCAATGTCAGGGAGAACTGGCTTCTCTTATAACCACCAATATGTCAGCATGCGAAAGCATAGCAGCGGCAATTATAACACTTGGGGTATTTTGTTCAGTACGATACAAAATTGTGAAACCCGCAGCGAAGAGGATGGTGGCAGGCCCTGCATTTTGATAAATTCGCAAGAGAAAACTACAACGGTAGCCTAATGATCAATGCTTATAAACGGTTATTAATGTAACAGCTCCACTGAACAACAGGCTGGCAAATAGATCTAAACAGTGCAGGTGCACGCAGGCTGATCGCGATGTGGTTCAAGCAAATACGTTCATTAGGCACTCGACCCTGCTTTCGTTTCCTGCCACGTTTTACGCGGTTTCATTTATAAATGCACGTCAACGGGTCTATAAACAACTCCTTCTTATCAGTGCAGATGTACATATTTCTTAATTATTTGTAATTCGTTGTCACACTGATATGAATGTAATAGTTGTAGAAAACAAAGACATCCTGTTTTTCTCAGGGCGCGTGCAGCTCAGCTCTGCTGTCATGAGACTGGAATCCTGGTTTCCTTGTCGTTTCCAATAGCAATTAAGAGCTGTGCATTTTGTTACTCAAATGAGGCAAGAATGTGTCAGCAATTGATTCTTTATGTGACTATGCTAATTGTATGGTCGTTGATTATACAAGGGTTCACTGCCCAATTTTCCTTTCGTTTCCACTGAAATCAGGTTATTCCAAATTGCAATACAATGCACCATTTCTCCATAAAACGTGTCTCCATACGAGCTACATTCTTAGAATGGGCCTGTGTATATGACTGCCACTTACCGATCTGTCCAATAAATTCGATTTTGATGCCCTGGTGCTCGAGTCTTTTGCCTGGGTTCTTCAGGGTTACGTTTACTTTTCCACAAACCGTCTCACCATCGTAGAACAGAAAATATTTGTCTTTCTTCCCATCTTCTGTCTTGTGTTCGACTTTCTTCCTCGTTTCAGCGTCATTCAGGACTATATCAATTTCTGCACTTTGACCAAAACTAAAGAAGCTCATCACTGCACCCTGGTCTGCTTCCCCCTTGTTACAAATCCCAGTTCAATCACTCATTAAGAGTGTTTCTTCTTTGTGTGGAATCTGGGTCTCACTTACGTCAAGCTTCTCTTTTTTGAATAAACTCGCTCAACTTGTTACAAATGAATATTGTTTTAAGACTGCAAGACTGTGACAACGTTCTAGGTAGCACTTCCGAACAGCTCACTATATTATGCGCATGCGCAGCATACAAGAGTCACAGTGCCACAAATATGGGAGGCTGTCCACATCGTTCAGGAACAGTGGCATCATTCATTTTTATTCTCAGCCAGCCATGCAGTTTATTTAAATGTAAAATACGTGACCGTTATTTGAAGAAAACAACACAGTCACACGACCACATCAGGTGCATTATTCGGAGGTTACGTTTATATCGACTATATAGCCTACCATATTGGCCCTTGGAATTATGCATTTCTTTTTAAGGGATCATGACACTGAAAAGCGATAGCGACACGAATAAATTCCGACCTGATGAAGACGCACTACTTTTATAGATAAAAGAAAGTACATTCGAACTGTTTTTGCCCTCTATTTTTGAATAACTTCCTGTTAAGAGGCTGGAACATTCAACTTAACGCGTTTTCAAAATAAAAGTTTTCACGAAAAATAAAAAAATGGCTATCATTTAATAAATAACGTAGAATTAAATAAAACGTAAATGAAGACTGGTTATATTTGCTTTTTTCTTCAGATAAACGTGTAAATTATTCAATTGTAATTTGATGTTCTATTGAAAGGATATGATGGTATTGGGAAAAATATATTATTTAAACATAAAAAAATGATGATTATAATTAATCAGTTTTCTTAAAGGAAATTCTGTGCATTAATGTATATTGTATTTACAAATTGCATTACAGATCAGCATTCAAGGACCGGAAATGTAATGGCTCAGATAAAGATCAGTTTGATATCGAGGTAACAGCTTTCCATTTAAGCCCTTGCATCAGTATTTTTACAATAAGTATGCATGAGTTTACTTGCATCCTGTATTTATGATTACACCATGCCTTTCAAATGCATAAGTATCTACATTTTTAAAGTTGGTAAAGTTGGTTTCTGACAAGATTCCAGTACAAAAGACAATTCTGAAAACACTGTAATCGATTTGAAGCCACAGTAGTGATGGCTATTGTCTGCAGAACCTGCAACATTTATTGTGACAGAAAATACCCAGAAGCGGTAAAGTCAGATGGGTAGCGAGTCCAACCCTAGAGACCCTGCAGTGCGTTTGGACCAATCACATTCAGACGCGCTGTGATAGATGAGAAAAACAAAATTACCCACCATGTTGCCTCACATGCAGCCTATGACCTGTGAACTTTTCTGACGCTTCTCAGATATCGCAGGAATTTATTTAAAATGTGCATTATGCGTTGTTCACACAGATAATAAAAACAAGTGTTCACTAGCTATCCTTTTGTCCAATTATGTTTTGCGTCAAGTGACGTTTGTTGAAATACAGGTAATATGTCAGTAGTTCAAACATGCGCATGCGTGTAGACAATTGTTTGGATTTTGGCGCGTGGATTCAAAGAGAAACATGGAGTTGTTGAACGCACTGGAATTGCTAAAAATAAAAACTGTAAATGGGGGTAAGTTATTGTCGGTTTTCAGTTTCTAGCTAGCTAATTAGCAGCTACCAAATTATTTTACAAGAGACACCTCAATGTCAGGGATGTGAATGTGCTGTAAGAGAAACATTAAGTGCCGGCATGTGTAACTAGCCTAGTTAGTAGCTACCTAACGTTAACTAGTTAAATTTGTCAGGTTAGTTAATTTAACTTAGCTGCGTAACTTTAGCGTTAGTTAAACTATACGTACGGGCTAAATAATGTTAAGTAAGCTTGTTATTTAACGTTAACGGTTTAAAACATACGAGATAATTGTAAGCCGAATTTACTTGTACGTATTACTAGCTAGTCTAGCCAACAACTTGCTCCTAGCATTACCTACCGACAGTAGCAACTGAATAATGCCCTTTATGACATTAGCTATAAATGTTAGCTGCAGCTTGCATTACTAGATGTCTAACGTTACCCAAATAAAGTGTTAGCTATGTATCTAAAGTAATGCCAGTCGTTTCACGCGAAACATTGCTAGCTCAACTTTACATATCGGTGCAAACGTATGTTATTTTATACGTTAACTTATAAGTTGAACTGGCATTTGTGCTCTCTTGACATTGTTTGCGCTCTCTTGACATTGTTTGCGCTCGCAGGTTCGCTAACTATGGGCCGGTTTGGCAGTGCAGACACCGATTACGCCTAGTCCTAGAGATTCTCCATATAAAATTCTATTTAGTCCAGGACTAAGCTTGATCTGTGTCTGTGAAACCGGCCCAATATTTCTGGTACGTTGTGCCCTTGTACAGTGTGGGTGGACACAGTCTGGGATTTTGAGTTCTACGAGGCGGAGCCATTAGACCCTGTCATTGAAGAAGAGATCATTGGAAATGGCTTGGATGCGTTCAAAGCAGTTTACAAAGGCCTGCTGCCTTTTGCGACAGATGCCGCAGGTAGCACTGATGTAAGTTCTGCCGTCCCAACGCGACAGAAGAATTATGTGTCAACCACCTGATAAGACGTGCATTTAATTACATTAGGTGAATATATCGCTAATTTGCTATAGCGTCGCAACGTTAACGTTCGATAATTTACTCATTGTTCACTGTCGCAGAATGTCTGGACCACATTCGCAGAAAACGGAGTTTCTGTCAACGCAGTCGTAGCAGTGCTCTCTCATTTCTTCCTTGGCGTGAAAGCCAGAACAGCCAGCCTCTCTCGGAGGCTGAACGCTTTGCGTGCAGGATCTGTCTACTTGCTGCTCCTGGGAATACCAGGCAAGTCTCCACTTCTGTGCCACTTAAATTTCTCTTTTTATTGGTTGATTTGATTGTGACTGCTGCTTTTACCAGGGGTTTCTTCAGATGGACTCAAAAGGAATGACTACCACAAATTAAATACACTTTTTTTTGTAAATGGCAGTTGAAATCAATGCATTTTTTAGATGTTCAATAATTGCAATAGTTTAAAATTCTTTTCAAGCCTTACTAATAAACCATACTGACCTGGCCTTCCTTTGTGCAGTATATTTCTATAATTTTTTATAATTTATTTATTTATTTATTTATTTGTTTGTTTGTTTGTTTTCTTTCTTTGTTTATGTATTTGTTTATTTATTAATTTCTTTATTTATTCATTAATTTAATTATGAATAAATAAATAAAGGGAGGGGGCTTGTTTATTTTGGGTGTTATAGGTGATGGTTTTATTGTCTTGTGTGTTTCCCACTGAAGGCAGCATAGCCAACAAAGTGTTTCACCCAGTTCTGTTTGACGCATGCCTGGACTTGGTGAAGACATGCTGGCCCCAGGATACAGGCAAGAAGCGCAAGAAGGACACATTCAGGAGCTCCCAGTCAGACCCCAAGAGCAAAAAAAGAGGGAAACCCAACAGGAAGGACAATGAAGCGGTTGAGGAATTCTCTTTGTTTTCTTATATGCCTTTATAGCTTGTAGTACAGCCATTATTTTTACACCAGGGCCCTTGAAAATTCTTCAAACATCTTTGGGATCGGTTCTGTTTTTAAAGAGGAAGTGTATGTAGGCCTATTGGGTGAACAGCTTCATTGTTTGAACTTTGACCAAATCTTGACCAAATTATCTTAAAGCGTGGTCTTCCTTATTGACAGCATGCATATGTTACTGGTCGAGAAGATGTTGTTGAGTGTCTTTTTAATCCTTACAGATGGAGGTGGATGAGTTTGACGATGAGGACCTGGAGGAGGAGGAGATGTTTTTTTCTGCAAAGGATCTCCTGTACATCAGGGAAGGAATTATCTGTCTTGTCAAAACCTTGCTTAGACTCCTGACAAAGTTACCATTGAAGGACAAGTCCCACAGTGTTCAAAACTGTGCACAGGTAGGTATGCCTCACTGCCTACAACAGGGCATTCCAGATTTTTGTGGTCCAAAACTGCTGCATATTCAAATGTAGCCTGATATATGCTCAAAAAAGATCATTTTCAAATATGTATTCAACATATATGGGCAGTGCACTCATAAATTAGATAGTCTATAGAAGGGTTAAAATGTTTTTTATATTTGCTTATCACAATATGGTTCAGATGTTGACCTTGGTGTTCATCACCAGTTGCATACTACAAGAATATTTTAAGGATTACTATATTGTCATTCCCACTGTCTTTTAGCCTTTGAGTGAAAAGGAACCATTTTGTTCATCAAAATGTTTCCCACCAACGCTGTCAGGATTTTGTATAAATTCTCAAGCCAACAAACATTTCAAAATGCATGAAATGGGCCTACCTACTTTGTTCATAACTGTGTCATGTGTTTCTTTTCAAGGTTTTCACTGATCTCACCAGATTTGAACCAGTGATCGGCGTACTAACATTTGCAGAGGGATCGTAAGTGTTTGTGCCTCATCTTTGTTGTACTTTACTCGGTTGTATAGCTTTTCTTTTTGTCGTTCTTTTTGAATGCAGCCCTGATGCACGTTACAGTGAGATGCTTCTGTCTCTCCAGGGACCCTGATGCTATGAAGTCCCTGCCAGAGCTGGCCTATCACGGCCTGCGGCTCCTCTGCTCTCCCAAGCACGGGGAGGGAAGCGAGGTGAGCAGCGGCTGTCTCCGCGCTGCGGCCCGGGACCGCTTCGCGCACCGCACGCGTGTCCGTTCACCCCATTCCTGCTCTGTGAGGGCGTATGATTGGCCAGATAATGAAATGTTCTGACGCCTCTCCGTAGCCTTGGTTGTGATGTTTTTAAAGCGCCAGTGCGTTTCTCTGGTGTGGCTGCAGTCTGTGCGGCAGGTGTTCCACCGGCTCCTGTATGTGATCCTGATGATGAGCAATGAAGACTGCGCCAAGCCCTCCCTCTTGGCAGCCACGCAGGCCAATCAGGCCTCCAGAGAGCAGGCCATCCAGTTTGTGAGGTAAGGCTCTGCCCAGCGTCCTTCTAGCCTGGCGAATGGCTATAATGTAAATAGAAAGAACTCTTCACTATTCTCGCCCTGATTAAGTGCATGCACACACAGGACACAGCAGTGTTACAGTAATGGTGCAATCCTTGAGCACTTTAATGTTGTACCTGTAGATGCCAATAAAAAGTAACATTTTTGCATGAGTATGCAAAAGCAGATTCTGGACTTTATTTCTTTCTTGGGTTAATCACTCCATCATTTGGCCCTGCACGTAATAAGTTTGGATGTGCACGTGACTGTCTTTACTGTGTGAAATTTATCTTGGTCACATTGTGTTTGTCCTTTGTTCCAAATGTTAATGAAACAGTAGTGAGTTTGGTGCTCATTGAAATGAACAAGGGTGCTGTGTTGATGGGTAAGTCTATGAAGCCATTGCTCAAGAGAGAAAGATGAACTCTGGCAGAATTTAGTTTGTAAGCTGAAGGGGAAGTTGCAGAGGAAAATATGTTCTGTTCATTTTAGCTTGAATAATTTGTGTATCTGTTAAAAAAGGTATATGCTTTAGAAGTCGCACTGCAGTAAGAATGATAGACTATCCTAAAAAGATTGAAGAATGGTAAAATTCTCCTTCAGTATGGAAGTAGTTTCACTTTAAATATTTTTTCCCAGTTCAAACCACATTATGATAGTTGTATTTGATTTGCAAGCGACAGTGGCTTATTTAGCACTTCCCAGTATTGGGGAAAATGAAACCCAAACATGCTGTAACAGAGAGGCTTGTATATATCTACGGCACGTTTCTGGTGATGTTTGAAGCACAACATTACAGGTTGAGGAACTCGAGTCCTGTGTCTCCTTTCTCTTAGTCACATAGTTGATGAGCTGAAGGAAACCGCGCTGCCGATTCTCCGAATCCTTCTCCAGCACATTTGCGTCCAGGTAGGTGGAAAAGAGGCCCTCAAGGGGGGTGTGCTCACTTAAACAGTGGGAGCTACTTTAGTATTGATGATATGCCAATGTGAACAAACTGGCTTTCTTTGGGATAATGGCGGTTGTCGAAAAGCATCCAAATGTCATGTTGGTCCCTCTTTGTGAGGACAGAAACTCCCCACAATGCTCTGCAACATTACATGTCAAAATGCTCACTTTGTCGCAAGCTGATGAGTTAAGACCTCTTGTCTTTTTTGTACATTGGGAGGTCTGAAGGTAATCGTGTCCTCCGCTAATTTTATTGGCTGGTTTGACTTGGACTGCAGATGGTGGACAAGGCGGAGTATCGCACCAGCGGGGCGCAGACTGTGGTGAAACTGTTGGCCAAGATGCCCTGTGCCGAGTACGCGTCCTTCATCCAGTGGCTGTACTCGTATTCCCTGCACTCCAAGGTGAGCCCGACATGGCGGCCCCTACTGGGATTGGCCGCAGCGTGTCTGCTTCAGGCATTCCACAGATTTTTAAACGGTGTCTTTGGAAACATTTCCATCCAGGACGTCATGGAAACATTGTCTTTTCTCACTTTCCTTCAAAAGCCATTTAAAATGGGCCCCGGTCTAATAATGAAACGGGGGTGACCTTTTAGGCGTGAAATTTACCCGCCATTCCAGCCAGTTCGCTGGCTTGTTGTGATATATTATCAGCTTTTAAAGCAACTGTGTTTTGGTGTCTCTGTCAAATTAGCTTTCCCACCTTACCAAAATCACAGATGAATGGTGTTCACTGCCATCCGAAAGTGGTTGTTCGTGCTGACACGGAATATTTGTAAAGTAATGTTTGACAAAATGTATGCACCCCCTTTGCAATACCATCTTCAAAGCAGACCAATTTTGTAGGAATTACATTTTTGCAGCAGTAAAATGAAATTGGAAAAAAAAGCCCTTGAATATCATAAAGCTGTCCTCAAGTTTTAGAAGACAATGCGAAGAAGAGGCGGAACCCCCTTTAGCAGTGCCTGTTGGTGGGGGGGTCTTTGGCAGGTGGCGTACCGCATGTTTGCGCTGGACGTTGCCATGGCCCTGGTGGAGCGGCCCGAGCGGGAGGCGGACGCCTCGCTGTCGGCCGAGCTGGCTTCCTTCCTCCCGCACAAGTTCCTGGTCCAGGTGATGGTGTTCGGGCGGCGCTCGGACCGCGCCCCCACCGTGCGCAGCCACGCCCTCACCTACCTCGGCCAGTGCCTGGAGCTGCAGTCGCCCAACGCCACCGAGAGCGTCCAGGAGCTCTTCTCCTTCAGTGAGCCCCTCCTTCAGTCTTGACCTCTGTTAGAAAAACACAGAAATTCTGCAGCTTTTTCTGTCGACCATGAACTTAGCAGCACAAATAATTGATATGCGCAGATGCGTATATACAAAAGACTACAACTGCTGCAAACTGAAATGCAGGCATGCTTGCACAGTCCTTGCATAAGAAAGGGTGTACTCTTGGGTGGAGTGTTAACTGCGGTGCAGGATTTGATTATTTGTGATTGGTGTTTCAGCTTCTGCACAGACCATTCTGGAAGGAGGGAGATCTGTTGGTAAGTTTGCCCCGTCTTCACTGTCAGGATGCAGAATGTCTGCTTTTCCCTTCACTAGTGCATGTGTCTAAAAATAAAGTATATATTTGTCAGTACTATGAAATGTCTAAATGTTTTTATTTGTTTAAAGTGGTGGAAAGTATTGAAAATGCAATTCTCCATTGCATTAAAAAAACGGAATTCTAAATTTAGTGTATGGTACAAGCGCCTTGTAAAGCTAAATTAAAATGAAGAAATATTAAATATAAGAACACTTTGCATTCCTGTGCTGTCCCTCTCTTTCAGGTTTGCCCACCATCCAAGAATCAAACATACAAAAAACTGCCTTGAACTTTAAAACTATTGAAATGACCAACAAAGCAGACATCAGCACCTTTGATAGTAAGTGTGGATACTTTATGTGGATTATGACTCACCTTGTTTTCACGCTAAAATGGTTTGTGCAGTTTTGGTATTGTTGTAAAATGATCTTTTACCATCTTATTAAATATCACTATATGTGTTATTGATTTTAGCTCTTACTTTGTTTTTATTTCCTGTGAACTGTTCCTCTTCCTTTATGTTGTAAAGAAAATCAAAAAACTAGGTGTATTGTTCTAAGCATTAACAATACCATAGATATTATTATTGACTACTATTATTACTCATCTCATGGCAATGTAAGTCGGTTTATAAGGGTATGTTTTTAAATGCAGCTAAAGAGACGATGGCTTTGCTTATGCGGCGAGTCAGTGATGAAAAGACCAACGTGAGGAAGTCTGCCCTGCAGGTACCAGCTTCCACAGCCGCCCGTCATCAGTGTTAAACATAAACGGCCCCATACACACGATGAGAGGAGAGACCGGAACTGATCTATCGTGTAAATAAGACAACAACATGTTGCATGTGAAGTAATGAGATTTGATAGAAATGGGCTCCATTTGCTTGGTGAGAGGCTGGATGGGAGAAGCACACTCACCTGTGCCCTTCTGCATTTGAGCTATGGATGACCCATCCCCCTAACACGCGTGACTTTGTCATATGAAGCCACTTCCTGGTGTATGTGTTTATTCTGTGTAGTATTGCCCTTAGCCGGATCCGTAGACCTGTTCGTTCCGTTGTGTGTCCAGGCTCTGATGAGTCTCCTGAAGCACAGGGTGATCCCCTGCAGCCAGGAGAACCTGTCCATCCTGTCGGGCCGCTGCAGAGACCCCGCAGTGTCCGTGAAGAAGAAGGCCCTGCAGTGCCTCATGGACCTCCTCACTGTGAGCGCTTTACCGCGCCCTTCCCCTGGCCCAACCCCCCCACACACACACACACACTCACGTGTTAATGGATTCTTAAATGGTTTTTAGGAGGTGTTGGAGATCCTTTTTAGATTATTTTGCTGATGTTTTCTGCTTGTGTAATGTTATTTCAGCTTTTTGTATCAGTTGACCTTCGATAGTTTGCGGTCACTGAAATGAATAATGTTGTGAATTGTAAATATGCTGTGCTACTATAAATTCATAACTCAGTCCATGGTGATGAATGCCACCTGGCTTCTTACCTTATTCAGAATAGTGTTTTTTAATGGCCGACCTTTCTAGGGCTGTGGCTGAATACATTGACTTTAGTGCCATTCCATTATCTAGCTGTTACATGAAAGCATAACATTACCTTGCAAGAGCCACTCATTCAGTGAGGAACAGAAGTGCTTAGTTGCAGCAAAGTGAGTCATTTTACACCCTCATTACATCTCAATACATACCTGAACATTTCTTACTGTGTTCTTCCCAGCGCAATATGTTCTTGGTGATTCATTTAGGCTTTCCTCTTTTTACCCTGCGTATACACACACACACACACACACGCGCACATGCGCACACACACCACACATGCACACACATACACACGCACACACCACACATGCACGCACACACACAGGCCCAGCCGGAGGACAGCGTGGTCCAGAAGTCCTGGCTGATGGGCGTGGTGCCCGCGATCTGGGACTCGGAGAATTCGGTGCAGGAGAAGGCTCTGGAGTGCCTGGACCTCACCATCCTCGCCAACATCAGGAACCACAGAGACTACAGCTCACAGGACATCCCCCAGAAGCTGGCCTGGGACCTGCTGGGGCTGCTATGCAGGGAGAACCAGGACCTGGGGTACGCCGGTGTAGCTGCACCCCTTCACTGCCTCAGAGGGAGCCGAGAGCACGGTTTCCCAAACTAGTGTCCATGGAGTCCCTGGGGGGCAAAAATTTAAAAAAATTTAAGTGCACTTTCTCACGATGCAATCTGGCATGCCAAATAGTTTTGCTACTTGCCTCTAGTGAGATGGTCAGCTGTAATTGTTAAGTAAGTAAGCTATAACCATGTTGCACATGAATTTGATCTGATTTAAAACTGAAAGCTGCTGTATTGAGGCACATAGTAACGAGTGGCTCTGAAGCACACACTTTGAGATGAAAGGGTGATGGATTATTTTTGCAGAAATGGGCCAGATGTTCTTAAGCTCTCATAGCCAAGAAACATCGCAGGGCCTTCGGGGTCTGAAATGGTGTCAACCGTCGCCAGTACACGCAGGCCGTACGTTCCATCGCGTGTTTTCATCGATTCCGTTTCTGTTTTTACGTCCGTCTTTCAGCCGTTACTTGAACAAGGCCTTTGCCGTCTGGTCCAAGCAGAAGAAGTTCTCCTCCTCCTTCGTCAACAGCCTGATCTCCCACACGGGGGCCGAGCACGCCCCCGCGGCCTGGCTCCTGCTGTCCAAGGTGGCCGGCTCCTCTCCCCGGCTGGACTACAGCAGGATCCTGGACGCCTGGGACGAGACGGTCAGGTCAGCGCCGCGGCTCTGCTCCCCGAACCCTGTCCTCTTACGCCTAGCGCAGCGGGCTGCTTACGTTCCCTCGCCCGACCGTTAGCGTTGGGAACTGCTCGCATTGTCGTCTGTTTGTTCAAGCTCATTTTAATAATAATAATTATAATAATAATCATAATTATTATTATTGTTGTTATTATTATTATTATGATAATGTTAATAATAATTATAAATATATTTATATAGCACCCTTTCAAGGTAAAAATAAGGACATTTGCTTCTTTTTTTGTTCCTTTAGGGACAGCAACGTCGCCGTGGCGACATCCTGCCACATCCTGTGTGTGATCGGGGACATTGCCAAGCACCTCAACGAGGACACCAAGAGCAGGATCGTGGGTGCGTTGCTGCTGTGCTTAGGGTGACGGGGAAAGGCCACAACATTTCCTTTTGGCTCGGTCCCCGAAATCATATTGGTCTTCCAGGCCTTTGGGGCGCTGTCTTAATTCAATGCGCGTCTCTTCCCGCAGAGGACATCATGAAGTGGCTGAAGAGCTTTGACGTACCCCTGGAGGTGGTCAGCGCCTGCGTGGATGCGCTGTACCAGCTGGGGCGGGAGGAGAAGGTGGAGGACACGCAGGTTAGCCCGCGGGATGGGTTCCAGGGAGAGGCTGCTGTTGTATAGGCTGAGCGTTTCTGGCTGCCGCTCAAGGACTACAGATTTGGCCTGTGCTCACTGCATCTTACCACTCACTCTCCCTGCGGCTCTTTATTTTTAACACAACTGACAAGCCTTAAATGCTGAGCTGCAGTTGGACACGCGTGAGGAGAGCGAGGTTTATGAATCCCTTGATGATTACATGCCGTCTGTAGCTCGGTTGTGAAATAATTAAAACGCTTTACTCAGAGCACCTGTACGCTGTTCAGAGAAATCAATCACTGCTAATGTGATTTCTGTTCCCATTTTGAGGGTCACTGAGCCTCTACGCTTATGGTGTTATAGTGAGCAGCCCACAACCCTTTTAAAAGCAGAACCCTTAGCTTCATTTGAATAACTTTGGATCAGCACTTAAAATAGTCCTTGTACATAATTGTATGCAAAATATTCAAGGACGCTGTTTATATTGGGATATGTGCAGGTCAGCTGTCTGAAATGCTGGTATAGTTTTTGTGCGAGTTATTTTTTCTTTACCTACGCTAAAGCAATGCTTTATTGACTGTTTACTTCATCCACTTTCCTTAGCTGTGTTCCTGTGTATGCTGGATTAATGGAACACAGATGGATTGTCACTGTACTCTTATTTTCAGTGTGTTTGATAGCTGGGTCACCCCCTTTTTACAGCATACTAGTAAAATGTAAAGAAATACTGATTCTATCTCCCTATGGCTTAAAAATTGTGCATGAATTTAGTCATCTGTCCATTTGCCTGTAGCTCTGGCTTTTGCCATAACTTGCCGCGAGGTGAATGCTGTGCTGTGCTCACGCAGAGGTTCCTGAACCAGCACTGTGGAGAGCTGGTGTCCATCTGTGAGGCCTACCTCTCCGGCATCATGCTGAGCCAAGATGGAGCTCTGAACTTAAACGAAGACCTCGTGGTACGAGTCTATGCGTTAATGGCTATAGATAACTGTTACATAATTAGTATTGTACCCTATTGGTCCTGAGTTCCAATGACCTTTGGTATGCATTTATTGTTTCGTTGGACAAAAGCGTCTGCCAAATAAATGTAATGTAATGGTTTCCCTTCTCTTTAAATGAGTTTGCACATGAAAATAAGACCTTAAATACTTTTTCTCTTATGTGCAGACATGATAATTATCCAGAAAGTAAGGTCTCCAGCCTCTGGTTTTGTGAGAGGAGTGCATAATTTGGGCCACACCAAAGAAATGACCTAAATTCACAGCTAGCCAACAGTTCACTTTGAATCATTTTCAATTATATCAGAATTATATCAATTATATATCACTATTATTTCAACATATTCCATTTAATTTATAGCCTGAATTTAATACGAAGGTAGAGTTTTGTCACGTGACTGATTATCCAGCCTACTTCATTTCTAATGCTGTTCTTTGGCAGGTGAAGCACCTGTTCACTCTGGGGGTCGCGGCCCTGCAGTGCCCTGCTAGAGTGGGCAAACGGATCTTCCTCCTCGTTCAGTCCATTCTGGCTTCAAACGAGGAGCTGCAGTTGGGTAAGTTCAAATTCAGCATTCTGGTGTTTAAACCGTATTATGTAGTAAAATGATAACTAACCCTATTCCTGGAGATCTACAGTCCTGTTGGTTTTGTCTTTAACCTTAACAAAGCAATCCTCATTCAACAGCTAGAGATCTTGCTGAGCTGCTAATTAGCAGTTATATGTGCCAAATTATGGTAGAAATGAAATCCTACAGGATGGTGTATCTCCATAAACAGGGTTGGTTACCACTGCATGGCCTTATGTGATCTGTTTGAATAGAGAAGATTTCTTTGGTACAGAAATTGTACATTTCATTAGTGCTTTTCACATCCCTAGTCAATGTGGCTCCTTAAGAAGGGATGCAGCCTGCACTACTTCCTCCGCTGTCAGTCAGTCCATTGCATGGAAATTCCTCTCCTGCAGTCAGCTTTTCCATGAAAATAAGCGATGCAATAATATAAAATTTCCATAATGGCTTACTTTGATGTTGTGTCTATGTCCATGTTATGTGTTATTTCTTACTATTTTTAGTATCATGTATTGTTATTATAATTAGTATTTTATTATTAAGAGGTTATGTGGCACAATGTCTTACACCTTAAATTGGGATCCATTTGCATCGCTGGTAAAAGTCTGATTTTGTGGCGTTATCGTTTCTGTTTTGTTTCGCACAGTCGATGGGTCGGATGAGCTCCCTGCCACTCAGCCCCTGTCTCAGTTCAAGCCGTCCTCCATGCCCACGCTGGTGCGAGCCCACGCCTTCATCACTCTGGGTACGGCCCCCCCGGGGAACGCCCCGTCTCACCGTCTCACTACAGCAGAGCCCTCCTAATCCACAGGGGTTTCAGCCGTTCCAGGTTTTAATGGGTGCAGGTGAACATCCTGAGCAGAAGCCCCCTGCTGGTGAATCGTACTCACTACCAAAACCTAGACTAGCAATGGCTCACACTGCTAATCACTGGTAGTGCTATGGCCAATCCTAAAGAGAGTTGGTCTGAGTTTTATTAAACACAACATTCAAGGGAAAGGTCATGAAGCCCTTTTCACGTTTCATAGAATCTGTACGGGTCTCATCTGTAATGCACACTGGAAGTCGTCTAAAGTCAAGTTATTAAGCTCATGATAAAATAGAACTTGGAATCAAATGGAATTTATTTATCGTTGACCTTTATTTAAGCAGGAGTGTTGACTGAGAACTCCGTTCTCATTTTGTGAGGACTTGGGGAATCAAAGCGTGCTGGGAATGCGGTACATCCTGATGCCAATCAGAAGCAGTGAGGCAATTAGGCTACCAGATGTCATTTTTATGGGTATTTGACCAGCACACAGGTTAACATCCCTTTTAATAAAATGGTACAGTGTCTTTACTGGCCACAGTGGCCTATCTATGGCCTTGGATTTAATGTCTTACCCAAGGAACACATCACTGTGCTGGGACCTTTGATTTGTTTATTTCTTCCTGTGTGAAAAGTACCCCCTACTGGCCCACAAACAACTTTTCCATCAGCAACTCCTTTTTCCTGGGTTGTCTCCAATCCATGCACTAAGCAAGCCCAGCCCCCCCCAGCTTAGCTTCAGCTGTTTCACATGACAATGTTACAGAACGCTATTGCTGCTGGCCTTAATGTATAGTTATATATAGTGAGATTCGATTGCTCTTGAGAGGATGGTAAAAAGGCATGCAGAAATAATTGAGCTCAGTTGGAAAGAATCTTGGCTGCAGCAGATGTCACAGAGTTATCAGTGCTATCTGTTATTAGCAGCTTAAGAGGGAAATGGGCACAGTTTCCTGAGTGGAACCGAGCACAAGTATGGCTGAGTAAGTCAATGGTTCATTAACACTGACTGGTCGGCAGCACACACACACACACATCACAGACACACATGCACGCTAACACACACGCACACACTATCAGCATCAGACGCCAAAGATTGCTAAGTATAATCCATCACAGTTATGGTTTGTAATGGTTTTTGATCACATTAAATCAGGGGTGTTAAACCCCAGTCCTGAGGGGCCGCGGTGTATATGCATTTTATCCACAGTTTATCTACTTTCCAAATTTGTCATTGGCGGTCAGATTTGTTGGCCCTGTCCCATTGCTGCCAAATCTTCCTCTAGTTTTTTTAAGTGTGCAGACACATGCAGACAGCCAGCCTGCCCGCTCTTTTCTGGAGCCCAGCTGAACTGTGCACTCGGTGCTCCACAGAATCTCTGCTGCACTGTGGGTCAGGGAACACCCAGCTAAGCAGCTAAGCACAGTCCTCCCTGCTCTGGCCAGGCTGGAGCCATATGCCCGTAGCCCTGTGTGACTCGGAGCCTCTCACGGCTCAACTGTTGTGGGGCTGCATCGCTGCAGGCCCAGGCTGCCTAGCCCTGTTCCTAAAGATCTACTGTCCTGCAGGTTTTCACTCCAGCCCTCACAAAGCACACTTCATTCACCAGTTAGACATCTCATTGAGCTGCTAATTTGTAAAGTGAGTTGTGCCAAATCAGGGTAGAAATGAAAACCTACAGGATGGTTGATATAAAGGAACTCGTTGGGCAGCCCTGGTGTAGACAGAGCTAGGGCTTCAGCTGAATGTGCCACACAAAGCCCCACCATTGGACATTTTCACTGCTAAAAAGGGTGAACTGTGTATCTCATGTATTGGACCTTGAGAAGGTGGTGCTTTGGGTGTGGTGGCTGCTTGCATGCTTCTGACCTTGTTGTCACTGGACTGGCAGGTAAGCTCTGCCTGCAGAACGAGGACCTGGCCAAGCGCTGCATCCCGGCCTTCGCCCGCGAGCTGGAGGTCAGCGAGGAGGTGGCCGTGCGCAACAACGTGGTGGTGGTCATGTGCGACCTGTGCGTGCGCTACACCACCATGGTGGACCTCTACATCCCCAACATCTCCGCCTGCCTGAAGGACCCGGAGCCCCTCATCCGCGAGCAGACCCTGATCCTGCTCACCAACCTGCTGCAGGTATGAATGTCTCCACACTGTGCTGTGCAATCTGCCATAGGTGTAACACCACCCCCCTCTCACTGTCCTGTATAATCTGCTACAGGTATAGCCCCGCCCCCCCTCACTGTCCTGTATAATCTGCTACAGGTATAGCCCTGCCCCCCTCACTGTCCTGTATAATCTGCTACAGGTATAGCCCCGCCCCCCCCCCCTCACTGTCCTGTATAATCTGCTACAGGTATAGCCCTGCCCCCTCACTGTCCTGTATAATCTGCTACAGGTATAGCCCTGCCCCCTCACTGTCCCGTACAATCTGCTACAGGTATAGCCCTGCCCCCCCTCACTGTCCTGTACAATCTGCTGCAGGTATAGCCCCGCCCCCCTCACTGTCCTGTACAATTTGCTGCAGGTATAGCCCCGCCCCCCTCACTGTCCTGTATAATCTGCTACAGGCAGGGTTCGTACGGTCATGAAAAACCTGGAAAAGTCATTGAAATTTAAAATGCAATTTCCAGGCCCTGGAAAAGTTATGTAAAATAATATTTTTTGAAAAGTAATGGAAATATAGCTAAAGTTGCATCAAATATAATTACTAATTAATCCAATCATAAAAATAGTATGTATAGTAATAAAACGGTAATTGGCACGTAACCTTCGCGGTATTTTGGTGGTGTGAGAAGTTAATTCGGTCCGGCTCAGTCTGTTTACAGGCACGCCCAACAGGCACGCTTCTGCTGATGTAGCAGTTAGTAAACGTAGGCCCTACTATTCCGACAATATGCCAGGGAAGTGCAGCTTCAATAATATATCAGGGCTCAAAGTTAACTTTTTACTTGGTAGCACTGGTGCTCCCAACTTCAAAAAGTTAGGAGCACCCACCAAAATGTAAGGAGCAGCAGCAATATATGCAATAGATTTTTTAAACTGTCACGCCTGAAATGTGTCGACTCTTCAAGGAATTGCGTGTTATGCATTCAAACGACAAAGCGTTTCTCGTCACATTAATACCGCTAATTAAATCAACCGCTAGTAAACTGCATCGGAGAAATTAGCTGTTTCCACCGGGTCGCTACACAAAACACTACGTTAACGTTTAAAAAAAATGCCGTAATCATTCGCTTCAACTTTTAAGCTTTCGATAACGCTACACATAAACTTTTGTCTTCAGGTAACATTAGTTAACGTATTAGCTCTCTGTGTCGCGTGACAGTGGAGTGCAGCGAAAGGGGGAGATTGAAGGCTAATATTAACCAATTTAAAATCAGCATTAAAGGTAAGAATGTCAAGCTCACGATAGGTTAGAGGGGTCACCGTCAGCTCACAAGGCACATACTGAGTGTACTAGCTAGTGAATGTACAGAGAAAGAGACGTTCGACTGGAAAAAGAAAAGAAAAAAAAAGTTGGCACCAGGCCAATTATTTGCACTCTCACAAATGCTCCGATTAAATTTCGAGGTCGAACAGATTAAATTTCGGGAGCATATGCGACCAAAATGGTCGCATTTTCGAGCCCTGTTTGAGACATTGACAAAAATGTTAAACTATTCGAATTAAAATATGAGAGAATCTATCTAAGTGTGTCTGTCTGGTGTTCATTTGTTTTAGAGAGGCACCATATGTTTCAGATGCAGACCTAATTTTCCTTAGTGTTACAATAAATAATTTTAAATCGTCCCGCTGAGATGAAGTCATTTGTTTTGGTCATGGAAATTCATTGAAAAGTCATTGAAAATCATTGATGAAAAAGTGTATGAACCCTGTACAGGTATAGCCCTGCCCCCCCCCACTGTCCTGTACAGTCTGCTACAGGTATAGCCCCGCCCCCCCTCACTGTCCTGTATAATCTGCTACAGGTGTAACCCCCCCCTCCCCCCTTTGCTCTTAGTCCTGGTTGGCTGTGTTGTGTTGTCTCTTCGTAACTGACATTGGCTTTCCTTCTTTTAACCACAGTGATAAGCAAATTCTGCCAGGTGGCCCATGGGTGTTAGTCAGGCTGCCTTTACCAATCAATCAATCAATCAATCAAATTTTATTTATATAGCGTATTTTACAACAGTTGTCACAATACGCTTTACAGACAGCCCTAGCCTAAACCCCCACAGGAGCAAGCCTAAGGCAACAGTGGCAAGGAAAAACTCCCTGTGGCAGATGGGGAGAAACCTTGGAAGGAACCAGGCTCAAGGGGGAAACCCATCCTCCTCTGGTCGGCTCAGGGTGGATTTACCAGGCTACACAGAGCCGTTTAACTGCTGAGGCTTTATCAGGGAGCTCAAGTCCGGTGGTTATTACGGGGAGACGCCCAGATAGCAGCGCTGAGGACGTGCTGTGGCCTTATCCCTCCCTCTCAGCTGATGTGCGGTGGCCATTCTGGGTCAGACTGGTTTCTGTACATACATCTCAGCTGATGTGCGGTGGCCATTCTGGGTCAGACTGGTTTCTGTACATACATCTCAGCTGATGTGCGGTGGCCATTCTGGGTCAGACTGGTTTCTGTACATACATCTCAGCTGATGTGCGGTGGCCATTCTGGGTCAGACTGGTTTCTGTACATACATCTCAGCTGATGTGCGATAGCCATTCTGGCCCAAACTGGTTTCTGCAAAATGGCCAGATGGGTGCTACACATGGTGGAGTTTGAGGTGACCTTCCCCCCTTTACTGTGAAACCCTGTGAAATCCTGTGATGAAATATATTGCTTTAAACACAATACATCAAATGTATCTCAGCTTCTGTGTTGCAACTGTTGTTGGGAATGCAGGATCTGTAATGATTGATTTCTACCAGCGGTCATTCTCATGTCATTTCTTACCCCCATGTATCATGCAGCTCATGGAGACAGTGGTGCCTTATGGCAGTAATGTGCGATGGCTTGCAAAATTAGAGAGGGAATATAAATACTGCATGAAATGGGGAAGTGATGTCATCATCGCCAAGCCTCTCAGGCTCCTGAAGAAATTGATCTGTTGAGTTCTATATAGCTGAACATGATGATGATGATGGAATAAGTAAATATACAGTATGTCTGTGCAATATAAATAAATACATGTGTGAAAAAATTCAGATATAGATTAATCAATAAATGCTTTGATAAATATATTTTTTTAATGAATGAATTTTTTTTTTTTTCCAATTTTTATGTGACTTATGTTAAATGAAGGGTCAAGTATATTGATTTCCCCTTACACATTTTCATCATTAATTGGCTTTAATATTAGACCTCTGAAAAAATAAAAACAAATGGTTTTGGTTTGTGTGTCATTGCAACAAAAATGACCATCAATCAAATTGATCTTGCCAATAACTTTATGTAAATTTAGATAAGGTACAATGTGTCTGTTCTGCTTTAACAAAGAACCACATTCTTCTTCAGAAAATGTCAAATGTTCAAGGTCCAGCATTATCTGCAGAGCAACATTGAATTTAAACAGGTGGCATGATTTCAGTCTACTTTCAACTGTAAAACTGGGTACATCATGATTTTAAATATTTCAATTAGAATTTAATTTATTGTAATGCTGTGGTTATTGGTAGATGTAGAATCATGTCACAAATCCTGCCCCAGATTCTCCACAGCTTATATCAAACAATTTTTAATAGTGACGGTAAAATAAAAAATTTAAAATCCTTATGAGAAGATCAGTAGTAGCCTTTCTCCCTTGGCCTGTGCCACTTTGGAACTCTTATAATCAGAGAAGTGCCCCCCTAGCGCCCCCTGCTGGATAGGTTTACACTATTTTAGAAGATGCATGCGAAGCTGTTTCCATTCACCGTGAGTGCATCTGTGTTTCTGTCTGCAGGAGGAG
Source organism: Anguilla rostrata (assembly GCF_018555375.3). Lineage (NCBI taxonomy): Eukaryota > Metazoa > Chordata > Actinopteri > Anguilliformes > Anguillidae > Anguilla > Anguilla rostrata. The sequence continues at coordinate 22,370,265 of NC_057941.1, read as the reverse complement.
TTTGTCAAATGGAAAGGATCCCTCTTTTTCCGCTTTGTCAGTTTGCTTGTGGACCCAGAACCTCGGATCGCCAGGTACCCTCTCAACTCACTCTCTTTCTCACACATTCATTTTCTTTCTCTTCCTTTTCTGATTTACTGATTTGTTTGCAGATAGTGAACTTGCAGCTGTGATTATTCAGTGGAAGTGCATTTGTTATTTTGTTTTTCCACATTTAGCCTTTGTGAATTCTGCTTGGTTCACCTGCTCCTGAAGAGGAACCCCATAATGTTCTCCCAGCACTTCATCGAGTGCATTTTCCACTTCAACTGCTACGAGAAGCATGAGAAGTACAACAAGTTTCCCCAAACAGACAGGTGCGGTGCTGGGCACAGTTTCTTAATGAATTAATTCATTTTATGCAGTTTAAAGCTATATCAATCTGAGACTCAGTAGGCAAATAAGTATTTACATTTTCTGACAAAATGTTTTGTCTTTGATGACAAAAAATGTTGCGCTGAAAATATTTTCAAAAATATTGTTCATTTTTAATGAATGTCCCTTGTTGTGTAGGTTTCAGCAGAATGAAATATTTGGTTCTTGAGATTAAGGCCGGAGACTCGTGTCCCCCACAGGGGACAGAAGTGAATTGCTGTGCCTTAGGAGCACATGGTGATGAGTGAAGTGAACATAATGGCGTTCTCACCTCGGCCTGCTGTCTGCGTCCCTCCAGCGAGAAGGCCAAGTTCTCCCTGAGGGGTTCCGAAAACAAAGAGAGGCGAATGAGGATCTACAGGTTTCTGCTGAAGCACTTCACAGACGAGCAGCGCTTCAGCATCACCACTAAAATCAGCCAGAGCGTCCTGGGTAGGAGGGGCCCCCGTGCCTGTGCCTTCTGCTGCTCTCCTCCTCCATCCTGCCGCTCGCTTCTCCTCCTCCATCCTGCCGCTCGCTTCTCCTCCATTCCATACCCTCGCTTCACCTCCTCCATTCCACCCCTCGCTTCACCTCCTCCATCCTGCCGCTCGCTTCTCCTCCATTCTGCCGCTCGCTTCTCCTCCTCCATTCCACCCCTCGCTTCACCTCCTCCATCCTGCCGCTCGCTTCTCCTCCATCCTGCCGCTCGCTTTTCCTCCTCCATTCCACCCCTCGCTTCTCCTCCTCCATCCTGCCGCTCGCTTCTCCTCCTCCATCCTGCCGCTCGCTTCTCCTCCTCCATTCCACCCCTCGCTTCACCTTCTCCATCCTGCCGCTCGCTTCTCCTCCTCCATTCCACCCCTCGCTTCACCTCCTCCATCCTGCCGCTCGCTTCTCCTCCTCCATTCCACCCCTCGCTTCACCTCCTCCATCCTGCCACACTTTCTCTGTTCCTCGCTCTGGCTCTCTACTTGCTTTGATCCCTCTTATGTTGTTCACATTCTCCATAATTCACTTTTTTCTGAAGGGGCAGTTCACTCAAAAGTAAGAAAGCTGCATTTCCACTTCATTCAGAGTGGGATAACACTCCACATAGTTCGACTGGGATTTGACGAGTTTTACAGATATTCGCTGCAGCTCACCCTGTTACAACGCACCTCCACAGAGACTATGTTTGTGGTACTCAAAACACCAAAAATGTACATTTGGAAAAGTCAACATCAGTGTCTCTTTCCAAATATATAACGAGGTGGTTGTTCACAAGCATCCAGACCTTGTTGTGCACGGTTTCATCAAAAACTACTTTCTACCAAAGTACACAAACTGTATATTTAAGCCAAGTCTGAACCTGAAGCACACCAGTATTCTGGAGTACAGTGTCAGCATTGTTTTAAAGCATGTTTCAGCATTGGTTTTCTTTTGGTTGAGACTTCACGCGGATATACACAGTTGGCATACTTCAATAGAAAGTGATGAATCAATGAATCTGTGCTCAACAAGGTCTGGATGTTTTTGAGCAACGCTGTCACTATATTTGGAAAGAGAAATTGCTGTTGAGTTTTTCGAATGTAAACCTCTGGCGATCTGAGTGCCAAAAAAAACACTGCCCCCGTTTGCTCCGTTGTATTAGGGTGATTTGCAGTGGATATCTGGAAAACATGTCAAATCTCAGCAAACTATCTGGATGGATTGATAGCATTTCGGGTAAGAGGACAGATAGCTTTATTTTATTTTTGGGTGAACTGCCCTTTTAATTCTCAGTGCTTTTTCTGCTGACCCTTTTCCCTGACAGTTGCTGTCTTTCTTTATCGCTCCCTTTGCTCTTTTCCCTTTTCTGCTCTATTTGTGGAGTTTGCCGTCTTTTGCTTGCTCTCATTCTTTCATTTTCTTTCCCTCACTTCCTCTCGATCATTTGCCCTGTCACTTCATCTTTCTTTGTCACTCACTCTCTCAAAGGCTTCCCATGTTGATTGCTCTTTCACCAGTGCTTTCTCTTTTTCATTCATTTCTGTGTTTGCGGTCCTTCCTTGACCGTGTTCCCTCTCTGACCACGCCCTCCCGCCCTCTCCCCGCTGCAGCGCGCTTTCTCTCCCTGTTAGCAGCCGTTCTCTGACCGTGTTCCCTCTCTGGCCACGCCCTCCCGCCCTCTCCCTGCTGCAGCGTGCTTTGTGGAGGACGTCCTGCCCCTGGACTCTGAGGGCTGCGAGCTGCTGTCGGACACCTTCGAGGTGCTGAGCCTGAGGGAGATAAAGCTGTCGGCCATGCACGGCTCCGCCGAGCGCGACGAGCTGGAGGAGGGAGACGAGATGGCCATGGCCAACGCCGTCATACAGGTGGCCCAGAAGAAGCTCATCTCGCAGGTGAGCTCACTTCCGCTTGGACTGGGCTTAATCAAGGCACCCAACGGGGGGCTGATCATATCCGATTCCCACCCCAATTTGGATCAGCCAATCATCTGCAGCCGCCACCACGATCATGCTGCAAACCCCATTGCTGATTTAGGAGAGCGTTGACTGCTGCTTCTTTTCATACCGCGGACTAGCTAAGCTTACGTAGAGCGGAGTCAGAGGAAGATCTTTTCATATGTGGCTTTGACTGTAATCTACGGCGTCTAGTCAACCAGCAGGGGTTGCTAGATAGTGATAAATGTGAAACCTATCCAACTGATTGCTGTCACCCCCTGGGTGATTCACTCGCCAGCGTTACCCTATGGAGCTACCGGCCGCATTCGGCTCTGGCACGGTCCAGATTTGCCCCAAGCTAGTTTCATAGGGCCTGACGTGCTTTCACTCACATTGGAATTGTTGGAAGACACTGCAACCATTTATTAAAGCACTGTGAATGAGAGTTTGGTGAGCTTTTTAAATGTGTCCACCAGAGGGAGCTGTTTGTTAACTTTGCTCCATGTTGTTTTGCGACCCAGGTCCAGAAGAAGAATTTTATTGAGAACGTGATTCCCATCATCATTTGCCTGAAGGCCAGGCTGGAGAAAAAGCATTTTCCTGTGCTGAAAGACCTGATGGGATATCTGCAGGTGTGGTAGAACATGCACACACACACACACACACACACACACACACACATGCATACATACATGCGCACACATATGCCCTCGTGCACACAGGCCTGAACTTTCCTGTTACACTCAGGAGCAATAACAGATATAGTTTAGTGGCCAAATATTGAAAAAAATATAAGACGTTATTAATGAGTATGTTTTATTAACTACAGCGACTCATTTTTGCATTAATTGTTTATTAGTTCGCTGAACTGACTTGTTGGGCCCAGGCTCATTTGTCAGTACAGTGTCACTTGAAGAAAGAAAAAAATTTACAGTTTGCAATGGGGGAAAAATGGTAATGAGGGAAAGTTGTATGCAGAGTGTGGCGTGGCACATTGCCTCTGAGTCCTGTGGGTAGGCGGGGCCCTGCCGTACGGCTGACTGGCGGGTGCTCTGCGGCAGGTGATGATGCAGAGCTACCGCAGCGAGGTGAAGGACTTCTTCGCGGCGGACGAGCAGCTGGCCGCCGAGCTGGAGTACGACCTGCAGCGCTTCGAGAAGGAGCAGGAGATGGAGCAGCAGCTGGCCGCCTGCTCCGTGACGGACAGCACCTCCGCCAGCTCGCCCGCCGTCATCACCACCCCGAGGGCTGCCACGGTAACCCGGGCCCGCTGGGCCCCTCCCATTCAAGCACACTGGCCCCTGCAAAGTTTCATTCAGTTATTTATGTTGCAGATACTCATGCTCATAATGATGTACAATATACCGCATACAGTGAGTCAAGGTGAATGTCAGTATAGACAAAAACGGACTCCAACAAAAACAAATGAAGAAAAAAAATCAGTGCTGCATATTTGCTGTTTGAAGGGAAATCCATAGAAGTGATTATTTATTATTTATATAATATTTAATATATTTAAATATTTAAAAGAACTGACAAGTCAGTTTTAAATGAGAATATTTAATGTGAATATTATTTATGTTTGCAACGCAAGTTTGACTTGATTATTATTTAAGAAATATAAAAATACCTTATAAATTGCATTTTTTGCACAGGAAAACATGTGTATCCCTTATGCACCTGCTAGAGCTAATCAAACTAAACACTGCTCTGGCTTATATATTTAGATATTTAATTTTTATATTTAAAAAGGTGAGTAGGCACAGGTATTCACAGAATTATCGCTCTTAAAGACCTTTGCCGGGTATTTTTGAACGGTGGGCTGCCAGTGTCTTGCTGATTTGTGGTTGGAATGTGCATGTTCAAAAAGGACTCCGAGACTGAAATTGAAGGAGGAGAAAACCTGTACAGACAAACAAGACCTTTGACAGCGATAAAATGACTAGGGAGAGAGCCTACAATGTTCAAACGCTGCTGTCCCAAATAAGTGCATGCCTCATTGATTCCTGAGGAGTTTCTTTGGATAAGAAACAAAGAACAGATTAAATCAGTGGGAAGCAGGGAAGGGCTGTCTAACCTTCTCGTACCCCTTTCATGTACATGAATTCTTTTTGGCTGGACCGCAACATATTTTAACATATTGCTCGTTCAGTAATTTTGATCACATGGTTTGTCCATGACCATCACCGCTGGCTCACTCTGTCCCCTCTTTCACATCTTATCTCGTACGTGGGGTAAGACATGACTGAAGCTCATTTGTTCAATGTGCTCTCACTGAATGTCCACGGGGTCTGTGACCCTACGAAAAGGAAAACTGTTTTTGAAAGATGAGGGTGTCCACCGCAGTACGGCAGGTAATGCATTGAAATGATCGTGTGCGCGTGAAGCTGAGGAGAGACTGACTGACGTCTGCTACTCCACCTGCCCATCAAACAGGAAGGGAGTGGCCTTCTTAACTACTCTCTGTCAGGTGCAGTGGCGAAACGCCTTACGGTTCAGTATGGGAGATATGGGTATCTAATACGTACGTCCCTGCATTTTGGAGTAAAATAGCAAGCAAAATGGGTGAGAATGCAAAACTCATGTACATATTTCATATGTCACTATCGCAGTTTCTTTTATCAGAATTAAAAATCATGCCAAAATGGCTTTAAACCGTTTAGGTTCTAACACCTGATATTAAAGACAGATGGAGGAGGCATTTTGGTGACAAGGTGGTCAGTTAAGCATTTTCGCCCAAATAAATATACTTGTGTAGTAACTCTGCCACTGAAGAAAACTTTTTCTTCCTAAAGTGTATTTACCTAAATTTACCGAATCTTTTAAAAAAAACCTTTCTTGGGGGAAATCCTGAGGTGGTTATGCAGATATAAATTTCATTCAGAAGTGAGAAATCACCTGAGCCGGATGGGTTCCCCATCCTCTAAACACTTTTTCTTAACGTATGCGGTTTCCATATTGAGTAAGAGTATATTTTATTTATGGAGTGCATTTCGTTTTATGGTCGAAATGTCGAAGTGCTTTGCATGGACCGTTTTTGGTGGCAAAATTGATGGGACCAATAGACAAATCAAAACTAATTAAAGCTTTATAAAAAGCCATTCTCACAGAATGCAGATGACTTTATCACTCAGATTGTTATGATGTTGATGTTTGCTTGTAAACCACTGAAGCTCATTCCTGCACTGTGGTTCACAAACATACTATCCGGTCAGCTATGGAATGGCAGCCTTTCATAATGTCATTTGATCCAGAATTTGTTTTCAGAGTGTCTTTTAGGAGCTGTATTTATTAAACTGGCAATGTTAGTGAAAATATGCATGTGAAAATGAATAACATTTGCCCACAGGCACTCAACATTGTTTAAAAAAACCTCCCCCCCATCCCCCCCTTCTCTGCTGCAGAACTCCGCTCGCGCATCACCAGTGCCCACGGCAGGCCAGAGTGAACGCTCCGCCCAGGCCACGCCCCTGCCGCCTGGCTCCGCCCCCCGCTTCATCACCCCTAGGCCCACAAGCGCGGTCAAGTAAGCCTGCCCTTCGTAGAGCCAGACACTGCTCTCACTCCTCATTCGCCAGTGCTCTGTCAGTGCCAGGTCTGCTCCGTCTCTGCAGTGTTTTACATTATAGAGTAAACCCCAGGTGGTGTTGGGATGTTCCCAGCATCTGTACATCAGCCATATGAGGTATTTCAATGTGAAGTGTGCGATACACACTAAAGGGCCGGGTGACGTGGAGCTCCTGTTTCCGGAGCGGGGTTTTGGGTGTCCGACAGGAAGGGGTATTCTGAATGCCCCGCGCCCTCTCTGTCTCCCAGGCAACGGCCAATGAGCACCTCGGAGGTTCTGACTAGGGCCCGCAAAGCCGTGGAGAGAAGCGGGCTGCGCGGGAACCGCAGGGCGTCGGCCAGCAGCGAGAACGCCACGCCCCTCAACCCATCAGGTGCTCCCTCCCCCCCGCCCCCACAAACTGCATGGAGACAGAGGCCCTGCATTGGATTGAGTTTGAAATTATTTGAATGAACACTGCTCTGTTTACACCAGTTATAATAAAAGTGTGGTCCGCTGGATTTCTTACCTGAAGTTAGGAACTTAAAATTTATATGTATAATTCTAGTTAATGTACACAGCTACTCCAATTCCTTTCTTTATACCCCTAAAACTGCCATTTATATGCATGGTGATGTTGGGTCTATGAAGCCAGGTTTTTGTTTTCCGGTGAAAGCATTATTCTGAAATTTTCATTTTTTCATGGCAGTTTAAGTTTTAAATGGCAATGCTGTTGACCAATGAGCCTTTCTTGTTGTCCACAGCTGTCCCCAAGCACCTGCTTCGTCTGGGCTCCACTGGGGTAGGGTCAGCCCTTGAAAATCGGGCCATCAGCACCCCACAGCGTAAGTCCCAACACTCTCTTATTCTCGCTTTTTTCCCGTCTTGCGGGTAGTGTGGTAAGTGGACCGCCTGCACACGGTCAGAGCCAATGAGGCGTCAGGGATCCCAGGTGGGCGGAGCTATCACGTGCTGTCAGACGCGTGCAGCTTTGAACACTTTGTCTTGCAGAGATCAGTGTTTAGAGCACATCAGTGATTGACAGCAGATAAGAGGCTTCAATGGCATCACTCACCAACATGGAATACCTTTCTAGAGCTGCTGTTGTCTTGAAACACAAAGAAGAGAAGCCCATATTTTCTTTTCCCTCTTTGCTTCTGTGATTAGATATTCCTGTGTGTTGCTCATTCCTGTTGCACTGGGGAATCGTATTGTTTGCTACTATTGGCAAGTCAAAGGAAAACCCAAGTTTTGTAATTTTAATGTGTTCAAATGAAGAGAATGTAGAGAAATGGCTGTTTTCCTCCCGGTTCCTGTCCTGACCCTGCTTACTGTGTCCCTTCAGGGAGCATGAATGAGCTGACGTTTGGAGAGGGAGTCAGCGCCATTTTCAGCACCTGCAGAACAGGTATCCCCCCATTCCATGCACTGCAAGTGCAACAGTTGCCTAAATACTTGGATGGCTTTTGTGCTGAACTCTGTGAAATGCACAAGGACCATAGTATGGTCTGCATAAAAAATGAGTCTTGTTCAAATTTGTGGCATTTTAAGGTGAGATCCCTGAATCAGATTCAGGCACTGAAAATCAAATATAAACTCCCAAATGTTCCGATAAACATGCGTCACCAAAGAAAACTAGGAGATGTGCTCAACACAGCTGAACAAATTTCCAGTGCTTGGCATGTGTGTTTGCCGTGTTGACAAGCGGACCAGTCACGTGAACAAGTTGTGCTATCGCTAGCTTAAAATAGCAACGTACCAGCCTTTTCTCGCTCAGGGGATCTGTCCTGACGTGCATTACCTCTTCACAGAACCAAAGAATGCTGGGAAGGAAGATGACAACGTCCTCTACATGATTTCACCAGATAAGCCGTGAGTAATTTGCTCCATTAGTACTGGTATGTTGGTTGGTAGGTAGTTTCTGAGAAAGCTCTTCTGCTCAGAAAGGCTGGTAAAATATGTTTGATAAAGCCTCTGAAACCCCACATTGAAATAGTTCGGAATAAACCTTTATTAATTATTTAAGGCTTTTGTAAATATATTTATATATTTGAATATTTTAAATTTATCATAATATTCAGGTAAATTGGTTCAGTCTCAATCTGGCTTCTGCTGACATTAAAATTTCAGATTGAACTGTGACAACAAAGGATCATTCAAGTTTCCTATGCAAAAGTTAAATATACTGCACAAATGGATTTTTCCCCCCAAGCACAAATGAGATGCATCCTTTCTTCTAGAAAGTGCAGACCTAATCTGATAGTTCACTAGCCGCTAATTCATCATATTGTCATATTGCCATGCAGCCAAAGCTACAGTCGAAGCAGAATGACGCTTCATGAAATCCAATTACAACTTCTATAAGCTATTTTTAGATTTGAATATTTTAACTTTCTTTTGAAGTGGATTTTTTACTGCCTATTAAGATGCCAGTGAACAGGTGCACAATACGTGTGAGGAACATCAGTCTTTCCTTAATGATTTTCAGCCAATAGACTGAAACTGCTAATATTGCTTTAGCTGTATCAGTAAGAAGCGAAATTCTGTCCTGGTCCTTTTAAGTTTCAACAATCAAAGTCTTGCCGTGATTGAAGTATGCTGTCTGGTGTAAATATAGTTGGAGAGTTCAACTCAAGGTTTCCTCCAGTGACCCATGTGTTGTCATGGTGGCACTCAAGAAATTGCCTTCCTTTGGCCGAGAATTACTGGAAATTACTTGAGGAATGTCTGGAGGAAGCACAGGCATTACCTCATGTTCTTTTAGAACATGTAGCTGCTTTTTAAACATTATTGTTTCCCTTTTCTGAAGCCATCATTTGAGGTCTGCTGTATAGCATACAATACATGTAGAATAGGAAACTTTTATTTTGATAAATGATAGTTTAATCAAATAAAATACTTCATAGTATGTTTAGTTTCATAGTGTATAGTAGGAAGTTATTTTAAAGCAATCGCGAGAACCTTTCACAGCCACTCACAATAATATTCTAATTCCTCTTGCCATCTGATATGATGTTATGTGAAAAGCAAATCTAGAAAACACTATGAAGGCGCAAAGCATATATTCAGGTTAGCGCCACCTATTCAGTTCTTCAGTGACTACACAGAGGAAATGCTCAGTATCACACTTGGTGGCTGGACGAGTAAGTCTGTAGTCAACAGAGATCTCTGCTACTCCCAATCTATTTCAGCACTCCCCCACCCAGACAGTGGAACGTGGAATCTCCTCTCTGTCGAAGAGGATCAAGAAGGCAAAGACTGTAGTTTAAAAATAAAACGACTTTAAAAATGCCTGTGTTCTTTCTGTGCTTTCCCAAAAGTCTGTCCTGTCTCTTCTCTGCCTGTCCTTTGTTTGTATACCACCTTCAGTCATTTCCTCTGCACTTTGTATCACGTTTCTAAATATTGCATGCCATTGTTAACGCTTGTGTAAATAAAATAAAAAATGACAATGTATTAGAAGTGAGTTTTATTAATCACAAACATACAGCTCAAGAAGTCACACAGGATTTTCACCAGACCCCTCTGTCCAAGGGTCATTACATGGATTCTGCTGACAAAATTGGAATTTAATGTTTACATATTTATATAGTAAACCCTCAAGTTAAAACAGTTTGTGAACTAATCTCAAATTATCGAACACGGTTCCTCAGTGTTGCAGATTTGTGTTGTAGATGTGCACCAAATGAAAACTTCTCAAAGCATTTATGACAACGGCACTCTGAAAACACAGCTATATTGTGGAAGTGAAGGAATCCTTCATAATTAAGCTGGATGTTTTTGTGAAATCTAGTTTGGCACGTGGCGTAGTCCTTATCAGGTTCACTGCAGATGCCAAGTGCTGAATTGTGTATTGTGAAAGTTTTAATGAACAGAGTATATGCCCAAGTGTTTCTGTGGATACTAGTGCTGTGCATCTTTACGAAAATATTTTACACTAGGTTTAGGCACTAATACATAATAAAAATATCTACCTCTACTTCAAATGAACAAGTCTTAATTTTCAAAGAAAAATAAAATTATTTACAAAAAAGTTTTTGATATATGCTGAAATGGTTATTGGAGGCAAAAGGAAAAATGTATTTATCTTCAGTTGGCTTGACCCATGATTTCAATTTTTATGAACCTAACTCTCCTGATTGACAATATAGCAATTTGAAGGGAAAGATTAGTTACACTGAGTTAAGTATAAATACGAACAGTCACATGCTGAAAAATCATTCCTCTCAAACACCTAACCTTGTTTTCCCAATGAAATACAAAGCCTGGACAGTATTTTCTAACACTGTCCAAAGTTACGCATTTTCCAGAAAGATGATCAAAGATTTATGCTTGCTTAAGTATAAAACGAATATGCACACATTTGACACGATGATTGACTGTTGAAGACAAAGACTATAAACTTTGCATCAACAACCTCTGAAACTAAAGAAATAATGGTTTTAGGGCAGAGCTATATATCCATTAACATGTTTACCATTTTTATCTATAGAACTCCTGAGATTTTTTCCCCCTCGACCTAAGGCTATAAGGCACTTGAGAGGAATGATCTACATTTGGCTAACATCAGGGAAGAAAATTCAAAACCACACGTTGCATATTCTGAAGTAATGCTCTTGGCTTTCATAATTTGCAATGGTGCGCTACAAGCAGGAGCTGATTGTTTAATTTCTGTTACAATCAATACATCTCATACCAGAACAGTAAAACATCCTGTGGCTTCCGTTTTACTGAATGTCTTAAAGGGCTAGTTCACATTTCTGGATTTATTGGGTATAATTTCAATGTTGGTGTATGTTTTCGATTGGCCCACACACACCATTTGCTCGGGCAAAGGATATATCCGATAATGCTTTAAATCACCATCTTGTTTGTGCCCTTACACCAGCCACTGCAAAACTGGCAGATCATCAGAAACGTCTGGACACATCTTTAAATATACCACACATAAGCTGTGAGCCAATTGAAAACAAACTCTAAAACTGAATTAATTATTATAATTATTTTTTTTTAAATCAAGATTGTATACAGAAAATAAATACAAAAACATCAGAAGTGGTTCTCTTTTTTAAATTTTCTCCCCTGCATCTGAACAGAACAAAAATATGCAAGTTCTTTCTGTCGTCTGATAACACTGAAGTCTTGAAACTTTATCCATAAGCACTGGAAATAAAAACAATTTCCTAAATGTTGCTGCACTTCATTTTTATTTTTATTTTTGCAGTCGAATTCAGTTTCGCCAAAAATCATAACGTTCCTAAGTAATGGAAATTCTTGCACACAGCACAGTGCACCAACTAAGGCATATCCTCTCTCTACCAAGTGCAAGTGTGGAATTTATTTTCACATAATAATACTACGTAAAGAGTTTCATTTTGCCTCTTCCAATGCTTATCACTTTAATTTACCAAGTCTTCATTGTACATTGCCTTTTTGAGAAAAAGCTTTTTATTCGCACATCTTATCTATATACAACCAATACAATACAATTGTTAGCTAACATAAAAACCCTGTGTTATTATTAAAAACTTTCCTAAATATCGAAAGTATTCTCAGCTTCAAAACTAAAAAAGCCAACTTGGACAGTATATCCAGTATTTACAAGATAAACAGAAGGTCACTTAAATCAATAGCACACTGCACTGACAGATTTTATAGTGTCCACCAGCCTTTTGCTGTAGTCAATACCATTACTAAGACTATCTACATAACTTTCTTTTGAATAGTAACATTTTTAAATCCCAGCAGTAAATAAAATAAGACCAAAATTATGGGGGAAAACCTTGATATGCTGATGCAAATAATTTTGTAATGGAAAAGGTTTTTGGAGGGGGATGTAATTGTAAACTGAATACTGTGCGGTTAAAAATGTTAACTATTTTTCAAAACCAAAAAAAAAAAAATTGGCTTTCATGTTAGTATATTACAAATATTTAAAAAAGTAAACCTTTATCTATAGGCATTTCAAAATATATTCCATCAAAAATATCTTGACAAATTTTGTTGGTACAAAAAATGGTGAGTTATAGAAATGTCAACAATAGGTTTGGATCGAGATGTTTACAGTAGCAATGCACGTCTTGTAAGCCGTAATACAGTCTGTTGAGTACAATGGCCAGCCTTCGATTACATTTCTTTTTTTGTCCTGTCGAAAGCCTATTCCGGTTTTCGGTCAGTTCGATCCTTATTAATAACATGCATTTTCCTGTAAAATGAAACTCCATAACGTAAAAAACATGGTGTTTTGTTTGGTGAGGACATGAAAATTATATTCAAAGGGACAAGGAAAACCAAGTTTATATTATTAAACTGGGTTCCATATGAAACATTTTTGTTTTACTGCTGCTATTATTATTATGTATGGTGTAATAACTGTTGTAACCTTTGGCAAACTCAAATGATTTCGTTGCAGACGTGCCTGGGAGCCAGGCTCACGCTGCGGCAGCTCGTCGGTTGTCTCGTAAGCTCGGAAGTTCAGCCGGAGGTAGCACGCCTTCGACTTGGATTCACTCCCTTCATCTTCCTTTTTTTTTTGTCTTCTTCAAATGACGAATGAGGATTTGTGTCGGAAGTCGCCCTACGAAAGGAGAGGATTTAAGAAGGGTGAGCCATGGGAAAAATGTTTTTATGCTGTGTTCATTCAGCCTGCAGTATCATTCTGTGTTTTCATTTTGTGTCAAAATTTGAATCGTTTTAATGTTGGTTTTTCGTTTGGCGTGCTGCTTGCACGTGACGAGCCGAACTTCGCAAAACGAAATGGAAGGCTCGGCTAACACTGTTTATACAGCTGAGAAAGCGCTAGGGCCTCACCTCGTCCTCTGGCCTATCGTAGTCAACCCCATCTCCTTTCGCAGGAGCTTTGTAGCTGATTGGACAGAAAAAGTGAAAAAGGAATATTTACATTTTTCTGCTGGAGCAACATACAAATTTACCGTGGGCACTGCACTTGGAAAAATACATTTTTACCTCAAAGAAATGCATGCTGGGTCACAAAAGAATAATCAAAGGAGCCATTTTAACTGAGTGCTATTCATTTCATCACTACTATGGTACAGCAAACTATACTCATGATCACCATACATGCTTTCCTCTCCAAAACAAATGACATTATACAATATATACATACACACAGTATAAAACCCCCCCAAAAAAGCAATTGACTCTACAGACATTATGTACTGTTTATTAATAGGAAAGTATTTCAGGCATTAAATGTGTTCTCGTGCGGATGTTTTATCCGTGTTGAAAAGCATTTAATTTTATTATCCACAAATGATTTTCTTGAGCCCCAGAAGTTGACTCACTGGGTTTTCTCGATTGCACACTCACTTGTTTCCTGTTTGTTTCTGGCTGGCGAAGTAGCCCCGTTTATACGCACAACATATCCCCACTGTTATACATAGGAGAACCACCACCACCACCAGCACTCCCAAGATGATCCCGGCAACGTTGATGTCATCTGGAGGGAAGAGATGGGAAAGGGCGGAATTTGGAGGTGAGTTGGGGATAGTGTCTCCAAATAGGCTGAACAAATGTTATTTTTTGTTTTGATAAACCGTTTTTAACCATCATATTATGTTGAAATTTTAAAATGAGGGTTGACATAAACTTTATATATTGTAGACATGAACACACGCATCAATCTATACTTCCTTATAATGTGTATATCGATATATGAACTTGGGAAGTATATATAAAGTATATAAAGTTGGGAAGTTATTTACAGAGGAGGAAAGTAAAGCTTGAGGTCACAGGGTTTAAAGGCGTTTGAGTTTTCATGAGAGACGCCACGTGAGGGCTGATGGGTGGGACCGGACGATCCCCCCCCCCCCGTGCTACGCGGCTCGACTTACCCAGACTCTCATCATCACGGGGGACAGAATGCATGGCCGGCCTCCGTTCCTCGCCTTGCGGTATCCTGCATTCCTCTTCCTGACCGCGCGTGAATGCCTTTACGTGGAACACGGCGGACAGAAAGTGCCAGTCAGTGCACGCGCTCCGACTACGCCGGCGGATTCTGGGATTCTGCTCCAGCCCGGCCGCGCCTGCTTCCATTCGTTCAACGGCGGTGGGTGATATAGGGAGCGCTCGACGTGCAAATAAGACGCTCGGAACACGCCCGGAACGTTCTATGTGGGGAGCCTGACAGCGTAGTGTTACCCCCCGTCCTCTTTGGGACGGGCTGGAGGGTAGCGGCGGTAACTGCAGCCTTAAGAGGCGGGCGCAAGGGCCGTGTCACCGCCGAGGGTGACAGGCGGGGCGGTGTGAGGGCTCTGGAATGTGAAAACGAGGACAGCAGATTCCCCATGTGGCCCGAGCCCTAACACATCAACTGTCTTCCCAAAATATCCAAATATCCCCATTCCTCTGCCCTCCCTTCCCCTTCCACTCCCCTCCTCTCCAATCTCAGGGCCACGCCAACACCCCCCACCCCACCCCACCCCGCCCCGCCCCGCCCCGCCTCGCCTCGCCCGCATCCACGTGCTCTCTCCTCACCAGCGTTCCACTGTTGATGTTGAGAGTGTACGTGGAGTTGAAGAACTTGGGGCTGCTCTTCGGGTCCTCGGGGATCTCCTCTTTGTTGCGGAACCACTGGTACTTGGACCGGGGGAAGCCCTCGTCCTCCACACAGCGCAGCTCGGCCGCCTTCCCCACGGGCACCGACTTGGGCACGCTGCACCTGGGCACCACGGGCTTCACTGCGGGGGCGGGACAAAAGCACGGCTCGGATCGACTCGCCGGTTCGCAACCCTTTCGGTCTTTAAAGGGCACCCTCCAGGAAGCCAGACTGGTAAACACGAGCGTGGTTAGGGCGGCTAGGGAATGCGCTCTCGCTGTTACCCACACCTATCCCTGCCAGCCCGACGTGCTCGCGCTTTCCAACTTTAGCCCCCCGATTAAACTCGGATGCTGTTTCAGAGATTTTCCCCATATAGCCCAGAACAGGCCTCTGGCTGAGGTCCTTCTGAACGCGCCATAGGCATGAGCCAGGAATTGCCGTGACATGCAACACAGTTTCAGCTTACGGCTTCCCAGATGGGGATGGTTAGCACAAGTGTGTAAGGACAGAAATCAAAAACAAGCCTGAGTAAACTAGGCTGGGGTTACCCAGTTTGTCTGTACCGGCTGTGTGGCTCCTCGCTAATTTCAAGTGTGAACCCTTTCTCCTAGCATGCTAACTTTCAGAATCGAGGCCAAATTGAAATCTATTATGACACTTTGAGTAATTTACCACAAAAGCACATTTATATTTGTGCCTGGCATGAGAACAGGCATCTATGACACTGGCTTTTCCCTTCAACGGAATTTCATGCAACTGCCTGCAGTTCCAGGGCTGGGCACTGTGAGGCGCAGCTTTTCCAGTCCAGCAGAATGCTTGTTGCATGGAAGCTCGTGGTTTATATCCCACAGTACAGATCACATCGCATAGTCCTCAACAAGATGGCATAAACAAGAACGCGATATGATCAGTGAAGTGAAAGACGGTGAATTAGCTTGACTTGATTATCTGATCTGTAATGTAGATGTGTAATGATATCGGGAGTGTGAGCGTACCTCGTACAACAAGGTCTATTAAAATCTCGTCGAAGGACTTTGGGTCGTACGGAGCGGTGACCTCACAGCGGTACTGAGCAGTGTCAGATCTGGTCGTATTGAATATCACTAAAGTCGCCGGCTCCCTGATTTTTGCTCTATTTTCCAAGTCCCCTGTTGGAGAAAAACACATTTCAAAACATTTAACAGGCAAAACACAAACCAATTATTATCTTGTAGTTAGCGGTTTTGAAAAACAAAAAGATTTATGACCTAATTAACACAAAAAAATGTATGTTTACATCTTGTTTCTTCTTATGAAATTGATTGATCATTTTGTTATGAGCAAAATACAGAGTTGTTTTTCAAACGTAGAGCTGAAGTTAGAATAACAGATTTTGAAACCTGGGCTCACCTGAAATCTTTTTCTCAAAGTAAACATAACTGAGTTCGCCATTCTTTATTTTCTTCCACTCGATTCTGGGGTTGCTCGTGGTGATGGACTCTATCAAACAGGATAACTCAATGGCTGAAAAGGTAAAAGGAATGAGAGATTTGGTAAGCACTGCAGAGGATCATGGGTAGGTTTCATTTCAAGCTAACTCTACACATGGCATGTATTCCTCACGTAAACCCCATATGGAATGGCACCTGAGTGCTTTACTGAGGCACATTATCTTTATTGGCCCTTACATTCAAACTCGTTGGCCCACGGCGACTTGTTTGCACTTTTGAGTATCACTGCCAAGGTGGTGATGTAGCCTGCACGAGGAAGATAAAGAAACAACATTAGTTACAGTGAACTACAAACCACAGCACCGTTTAGTAATGAGGGCTGATGTTCCTTAAGATGGGTTAGTCACATGACGTCTGCACCACAGTGTTAATGCGCGTCACGACAGCAGCCCCGTTGTTTCGGAAACCGAAAGAAGAAGAAAAAGCACAGCGCGATCGTGCTGGAATCCCCCACCCGGGACACATTCTTCTGCTCTTTCTGTACTGCTGGCAGGATCTCCTGCCATCCATTTTTAGCCTGTTTCTGAATACCAATGTGCGGTTGCGTAAGCGGCCCGGTCTTCCCGAGCGGCGAATAACTGCCGAAGGGCACGTCGGCCCCTTTTTCTGGGAAGCGGAGGCGGGAGGCCCGCGTGGCGGTGAGTGGGCGCGAGGCAGGGCAGGGTGCCGCCGCCTTTGGCACCCGCGGGCGGCTGAGCGAGTCCGGTCTCTCCGCACGCTCGCGAGGCCCTGGCCTCCCTGCCACCCGGCTGCACAGACAGGGCAGCGGGTTAAATTTAACAGAGCGTGATTGTGCAATAAGAGTCCTCAGTCCCATCAGCCAGCCGGGCCCCAGCCACGCCCCGTGCGCTTCCCAGAAGTCAGAGACTCAGGAGGTCGGACATCATGCAGGCTGATCAGGGGCCCGCCCAGACACACATGCCAAAATCATGTGACTGTATCAGTAATCTCCTGGTATAACATCTCCCTCAACTGTCAAAACCCTTTTTCATCAGACCCATTAAAAATTCACACATTCATTCTTTTTTAAAAGAAAAGGTATTAGTGTCCCAGGGGCCATTGTGGTTTAACACCATAGCCAATGAAAGACTTCAAAGTTGCACAAGGAGACTATCTAGAGCGCATAATCTGTCTGTCCAGCAAATTGTATTTTGGCGGGTGTATTTTTTCCTCGTTCTGTTCCTAATACCCAGACCAGGGTTAGACAGGAAGAAGTCTGAGCTGTGGCTAATGTGGTCTGGTCTCTTCAACCGCATAAGCCCCGCCCTTCCTCTCAGCAGGCCAGACGGGTCAGTCCTGCTCCCTGTCTGTCCGCGGCGGGGACGGTAGTGGAAGTTCAGCGGGGTGGCTCCGAGGCGCAGTGGAAGTAAACAGTGTAATCCGCTTAATCTGAGGAGCCCGTATCACTGCGGGCCTCTCGGCTAGCGCGCTCCGTGTTTTCACAGCGCGGTCTTAACTCCGCCGTCATTTCGGTTTTAACACCTGCCGGGCCTCCAGCCCCCCTCGCCGCCTCCTCCCCGTACTGAGGCCGGGCCCTTAAATTAGCCGCCCCCCCGAAAGAAAATTCATCTGGGCACGTGCCTCGCTACTGGAATTGACTATTTCCAGCTGCTTCGCCGAAAACATTACCGTGACCTTGACTGGTAGCTGTTCACTTCTTTGTATCTTTAAGAGAAATGCTTCCATAACCAAAAAATTGATCAAAGATAAAAATAAAATGCACAAAATCACTGTCCACCTAATGCTGATGTTCTGATAAGAACTAGTCACTAAGACCAGCAAAAAGCCCCCAGTCTGAACGAATAAAGCTGTCTCCGTACAAACTGAAAAACCTGTGTGCATCTGTCGGGACTGCGTAGTTTTATATTGTGAATCGTTGCCAGGTTGGAGACCAGATTAAAGGGTCAGTGAACATTTTTAATAATGTAAAGAACATTTAAAAACCTTTAAGGTATTTAACGTAGATTTAGATTTAGCTTACATATTGTAATCTCCATTGCTCTCCTTGTAAATTAAAAAGAGATTGCAGGGCATGTTTTCAACTCTGACGTTCATAATTTTGATGTCTTTCAGACTATTTATTTATCTTTGACATTAACCGACTCGAGCTGGAAGGCTTAAATGATGGCAGCCGTGATCTGTAGTTTCACAAACACCTGCCATTCTCATCAGGAAACTCCTTATCAGACACCTTCCCAAATCAAAGGAACATGCTTAAATATATAAAAATATGCTTACACTTACAGCTCAGTAGGCTAAATATTAACAGAAAACAAATGCTTTAAATCCACTCTGATTCACACTGTCGTTGACAGTATTATTAGGATTAAAATCCATCAATGTCTGACTTGAGGTGTAATTCACACTGATTTGCAAGATATTCTAAAAGAAACTGTTGTGGAAGATTATTTTATTTTTAAACATCAAGTTCCATGCTTCCATCTGCCTGTAGTACCCAGTTTTAAAATGAACATTAACCATTAATTTGTCTGCAATTCAATTTACAATGGAGGGAAAAAATGACACAATTCATCACTTTTAAACATGTTTGAATTTATTTTATTTATCAGACTGAAGATTTATTGAATTATGATAAATTGTATGCTGTAATTTTATCTACTTATCCTGTTGCGTTTTATTTTAATGGCTCATGTTATATTAAATAGCAAATGTGTCTTCATACTTAATATTTTATATCTATATTTTTTTGGTTAATTTATGTTGTGATTCATATTTAATATTGTTGCTGGATTGCAACATCATTAAATATAAAAAATCTATTTACTTACGTATAGACAACATTGAACATTAAGAATAATGTATAAACTGTGGTTAAATACTAAAATATTAAATATACTAAAAGGGCATTTTCTTTCTTCCTTTTGTGTTTGTAGTTTGTTCTACATGCTCAACAGACCAAGCCTTGCTTTCTACAGTGAAAGATGTCAGTGACACCTCAGATCTGGCTCTGTTGCATGCTCCTTTGAAACTTGTGAAGGCCCGAAATCTGAAATCCTTGTACCTTTAAGTTGAATGCATTCGCAGGCAGTTCACAAAGTGCTGTCTGTGGAAAAGCCGCGCGTCTCTCTGAGGAATGCCGGTTTTCTGCCCTCAGCTGCTATAACGGCGCTTGACATTCAAAGCTATGCTAGCACCTCGAGCTGTCTCGCTAAACCCCGCAAAATATTTTCAGGTTTGCTACACACTCGGCGCGAAGCTGTTGAGAAACCCCCAAGGGAAGGTGTTGAGCTGGAAATAAAAGCAAGAGTGTAACGGTAAAAGAAATACGGTTTGACAGGGGTTTTTTTTTTTTTTTTCTTCCCAAATTTAGCAACCACTTAATGCTTCTGACAGGGCCTCGTAACAGCGGCCGTGTGACAGAACATCTTGTCCAAATGTCAAGCGCATCCACTTGATTAAAAAAGTCAGCTAAGAAGAATAATCTTTTACCGAGCGTATCAATCCAAGATCTGGGTTCGCTGTTGCCAAGCAACCAGACAACAGAAGGTGACGGCATGCTGGAAGCAACAAACACAGTGGACAGCCTGTTCCGATTAACAAGATGAAATCATAAATCATATTTTATGACTCCATTCCTCTGACAAGTTTCTAACTAGCATTATAAATATTATGCAAAGTGTCTCGCTGAAGCATATTTTGTCTGATCCACAATTAATTATAATCACATTCTATTGAGACCGACTGTTTCTGGCAGCCATTTGAAGAATCATTGTTTTTCTGAGCAATGGTCTTTCTTCATGCCCTCTGACAAGCACTCACTTTTCTATATTTCTCCACATGTAAGTCATAAATTGAACCAAACATTTTTAAATGGTTCTCTTTTTAAAAAAACATTTTAAATAGAATCTCTCCTGGATGATTTTATACCTAAATACAATATTTTGTTAGGCGGAATGTGTTCAAATAAATTGAACCAAGTATATTTGTGTCTGGAAAAATTATTACATGGCTTTAATAAATGTGCAGTCCATGAACATTTTATGAGAGGCAAAAATCACTCATTGAAATTAAGTGCTTTGTTACAAGCGCAGTATCCAAAACGCATTTAAATAGAAACAATTCCATTCTGCAGTTATTCATCTACATCAGGGTTATTCGTGTACATATACACATGGGCGATATACGCACATGCATGTACACATACTCTCTGAGCACAGAGAAAATTCATACCAAGCAAGTCCTACTCCGGTCTCTTAAGTTACCAGCCAAAGGTCTCGCATCTTACCCCAAGTTCAGTTTTTCACACATTCCCTAAATGCTTAGCCAATCGCAAAATATGCAGCCTAATAATAGCCAAGTGTCACATATATTGTCGAAATGTATTTTGGTTGAAGGAGTGGGGCTACTCAGTGGCCAGGCAAACCTCTGCCCTACATTCCCCCCCTCCGACTCGGACAGCGCTACCGTAGGACTGGTGCTTGAGCGGGTTTGACCCTGCGCTAAAAGGCTGTGAAGACCATTCCGGAAACAGCACTACTCCAGGGCAGCTCGAGGAAAACAAAAACCATTAAAAAAAACCCAGCTAGGTCAAAAAATACCTCAGAACCTATCAGTGTTAAACCCGCACACCTCAGAAAGACAGGGAGATTACGGGGGGGTGCTTTTTCTCTGTAGCCAGGCCCTGTTCAGAAGGCAGCCATTCATTTAAAAGTTAGGAGTGTTTTATTTAAAATAAAAAAAAAATGAAAAATTGTTGTGCATGTACATAGTTTTGTCATAGCACGTTGCACAACTTACATGTTGCCGTGCAGCTTGCCTTCACTTTCTACAGTTACTGTGGAAGTGCTGTAGTCCTTTTTTTAATGCCTCAAATGTCTAAACCTCACTGTGTTTAAATTTATACTGATCTTCTATTCCTTAGAGATTAAGTGGTAACAATAAAAATGTATTGCTACCACTGTTATTAACTTAATGCATCTGATTCCCTTAAAGGGTGACGGTCAATATTGTCCTATTATCCTATACCCGGTTAAGTCTCTTCCTAGGGCAGTATCCCAACCCTATTTAAAATGTCACAAATAATGCACTGCATGCAGATATGTTTTTCCTAACAAAAGCTGACTAATGATATTTGAAACATTTTGTTATTGATTGGTAAGTTTCTATAGTAACGTGGAAATCCCGTTACTAGAAAACACAAAAGGTAAGCAATAAAAAGCTCTGAGCCACATTTTCCAACGATGGAGAAAACCTGGCAATGCATGTATAGCTCATATGAGTCCATATAAATCAGACGGTTTCGAAGGAGCGGCATGATAAAAAGAAAACAATAGAAATTTCATGTGCACAATAAAACATGCCCATGCCAATGCAGGGTCTTTTATGTCTTTATAGCAAGCAAAATCCATCCAAGCTTGTTTTGAACTAATAGTTTACCAACTGTGTCCTTCCAGTGGTTTTCAAAGTTAATAGCTTTCAGGTTCTCTGTTATAGAAACACAGATTACATTATTTGATATTAACTAAATCTAATGTTTTCATTTTTGAGAATTCGTAAAGGGTTGCATTTTTTTGCGAGCAGTTGTCATCTAAAGGCTGGACAGGATGTTTGGCTACTCTGCATCTTATGTTTAATCTTTTACGGTGCTCAGGTAGAAAAAAGGATGTTCTTATGAGATCACGTCAATTTATTACTTATCAACTTATACAATTATTTATAGGTAAAAATGTTTTAAAATGTTTAAAAAAAATGAGGCTAGAGTAATGCACAAAACAACTCCAATGAGTGTTTCAAATTTAAAATTGCGTGATTTCACTTTCAAAGTTATAGCATTTCAGAGTTCCATAATAATCGCTATTCGTGTCTGAGATTACACTGAGGCAGGGGACCAAGGGATGGGTCTTTTGTGGACACATACACATAGCATAGTTCCATTGATACATCTTTGACAGTTTGATTGCTACCAAATATAAAATCGGCAGGTGTTAGCAACTCTAACATCAGTAGAGTTCTCCTTTCAACTTTTAGTTATACAGAGTTACTCTTATCTTGAAACATCCATGCATAGCACTAACATAATCTATTGGTGGAAACTAGCGGTACTAGCCAGCCTGTGTGATTGACTAACTAACCAACAATGATCTGTTACTATCCATAATAGAACTATCCATAGCTCAATATTGCTTTTTTCACTGTTAGCAATGGACTCAGAAGATAAAACAGTTGAGGTTGATAGAGACTTGACTTTGCTGCCTGCTCTCACAACACCTGCAGTCTCTGGCTAGTCTAGGGAGAGCACTAGTGTTGCCTTATAAAAGAGACCATTATGAAATATAGATGTAAATTTGCATTACATAAATTCTGCTTAAAGCTATGCCCACTTCTGATTTTCTATCCAAATACAGGTACAAATAATTTTGTTGTCTGAACAAATACAGATGTGTCATCTCTGCACGTCTCTTACTCATGGCAATGCCTCATCTGGGATTTGAATAAAATAATAATTATTATTATGGTCATGAAAACACTGTGTCTGAAAAGTCTTTCTTTTAATAGGTGACAGCCTGTTGAAAGCCACAGGAACCTGGCATGGTTGGCAGTCATAGACCAAAGCTGGGGAAAATTTCTACATCACCGTTGTAGAATGAATCAAAATAATCGCAGCCTCCTCGGTGTTTGGCGGCGCGACAGCTGCGATTTTTAGAGAATCTGTCAGCAGGGACGAGTTTAGTAAAGTAGCAGGAAGAGAGGAGGGCGCTGAGCACAGCAGGATTCCGCCGTCTCGCTTCCCCTCCGCGTCGCTGGCGACCGCCACGTCCTGCCGTCCCGCGGGGAGCCGGGCGGAGCGCGGCGTGCCCGGCGGCGCGGGTTTCCCCTCCCGTCCAGGCCATTCGTCCGGACGGACAGGCCAGGCGGTCTGCCTGCTTTCCGCTGTCTTTACAGGCCTGGCTGCCCCCCGACGCGGGGTGTGAAGGGTTCAGGGCTGTCTGTGGGGTTGCCCGATCCCTGGAGCCGTGCAGGTGTTCGCCGACCTACATCTCTCCTCTCTTCCTGCCCCGAGCAGCAGCTGTGCGCAAAATCTGCCGATCTGGATGAAGTTCCCGTCTCCCGCTCTCGCTGCTAATCTCACTGTATTGCCAAGATAAAACCCATGTGTGTTACATTCCCAAATAATGCAGATAAAATGCCTGCACAAAGGCCTTTACCATGGACTGCGGGCAAACACCTTTTTCCCATAAAATGGCCTTCTGTGGGATGGGCAAATAGGCCAGAATCATGAGAAATAAGGGATCCCAAATCCTTTGAGACAAGACTTTATTGCAGTTGAAAGCTATTGAAAGTCCACTGGTTCAGCAAGGCCTTTGAATACGTTCCACACCCTTCTCTTGTGTCAACACATGACCTGCAATCAACAGAATGGGCTGGTGGGAAGGGGGAGCAGTGGACAGGAATAGAATCTGATTGATCACAACTGGCCAGGGTACATTCACAGTATCCACTACAGTGAACACACCAAGCGGATAATATTCCTTGTTATTTTTAAACCGCTGCATTGATTCGGTTCCTCTGGAAGAGAAAGGACCATGCACTTGCTGATGAACTGGTGACCATAGAGAAATCCATTATTCCCTGTCAGCAGCTTGGATGGGATTGGATCGGATCGGATCACATTGGATTGGATGTGTCCTACAGGTCCCTCTGTGAGCCATCTGCACGCCACAGTTGACCAAAGGGCCCCCATTTGCCAGGGCTGGCTCTCTCCCAAACTCAAGCCCTCTTAGACTGCCTTAAGAGATTCCGCTTCCTTATTCCTGTGAACCATTCACTTTGGCAAAGGGACATATTCCCCATAAGTACTGGGGTAGGCACTCCTTGATGCTTCCCATGTGGATTGGCTAAAGGTGTTGTTATTGTACTTGGCTGAGGGAAACGGTAGGAACGTGTTATCTGGGAATAAATCGAGGCATCAGATATCACCCTCATCTGTGTTCACACAAGCACTGCCTGCCACCCAATAATGCCTTCCGTGCCACTAATAGCCTGTACTGGATGTTAAATTGCTTACTGTAAGAAATGTATCTGTGCTGCATGTTGCCGGCTAAAATTGAGCAATTCAGTAATATTTGCTGTTTTAGTGGCAGGAAATCAATGGGGGTCATTAAAAAGGGAGTGGAGGGAAGTAGAAGCATTAATCAAATTCATAGTGACCACAAAAATAGTGTGTAATGCCAAACTTAAAATCTGTTTATTCATTTAACGGTTTATAATACGGTTCTGCATCCGGAACTGAAACAAAGGTTGACAGTGTCTTTATACTTTGCATAGTCCAATTCTTTCTTCTGACAAAAAAGGCTTTGTTATAGACTCTCTAACCAGGCCTGAATAATCATGCATCCCACCCGAAAAAGGAAGCAATGAGAACACCACACACAATATGGCCCTTTCAAATCAGATAAAATTTACCAAACTCTTCACCAAGCTCTCAGTACCACTGAAAAAACAACAACCACCACACTGTGCGCCGGAAACAAATCCCACCCACAATCCTCACAGCGGTGCGAAGACACCGCCGGGGAAGCTCCGGCCCCTCGTTCGCCCGCGGACATTGGGCCTCACCTGTTTCGGGCCTCTCTGAACGGGGTTCACACGCCTTCGGTAAAAATAACGGCGGCGGCGGCGGCAGCAGCCTGTCAGGAGACCTGCCGGGCCTGAGGAACCGCAGGTTCAGTTATCGCAGCTGCCGACGGCAGCGAGAGTTGTTGACTTCCAGTTCTCTGGTCCCCTCCCGCCCATACAGCTGATCGAACTACTCAACTCTTTCACCCTACAATCTCGTGCTATTTTTACATCCAGCTCTATTCCCTTGGGGGGAGTAGTGGAGGGAGACAGGATTCACCAAGCTTCTTTGCAAAAGATTATGGTCACAGAAATGCTGGAAGCCCATCTGAACCCTTTTACAATGTGGCCCTCATGTCCTTCCCATAGCCTTCTTTACACTCTACATGCAGGCTTTGCCTCTGTCCTTCCTTACTGGCCACTAAGGGTGTTTTCAGGCAGCTTTAGGAAGACTGCCGCTCCAGGGAAACTGAGAAGCTTTCATGTCTGGGAGCTTCTCAGCTCTCATGATCCCACTACTCACGCGACCAGAGGTCAGAAGAACGTGGCCTCTGAGGTTATGGAAAACATGTTTTCTGGCTCCTGTTCTCCCATCTCTCCTGAAGTTTAGGGTCTGACTTGGAACCTTTTAGAAAAAATATATTTTTTCACTTTCCACATCTTCAGTGTTTCACGTGTGTTAAAAGTTTAGTCCTTTTTAGTTTGGCAACACAAAAATACATCTTTATACTGACAGGACTGAGGAATATATAAGTGCTTTTGTATTCAGTCCTCTGACTCGTCTAAATATAGTCAACCCGTTGAGATAACTCAAGGCTCTAAATGAAAATAACTTGGATATTCCTGTAGCAGCAGAGTAAACGTCACCAGACTTAATCTTAAAGTTAAGTGCAGAAGATGGGGATATCACCATCTAACGTGCAGTGACTTCAACCAGACTTAAAATGGCCTGCTCCTTAACAGATGCACACAAAGCTGATTGCACAATTAATAGAACCGCTCCATCGGTTGCGTGATGTATAAAATTCAATTATAACGGAATCCGGAGGGACGCGATTTAATTTGCTCTGCACTTATTCTAGGGCTCACCCAGCATGGTTCTATCATCCCCAAGAGGTATGTTTAATTCATTTATGCTGAATAAGTGACTGCATACGGGCCTGACTGAGCAACACCGCGGATCCCCGGCAGCTCGAACACGGGGAGCGAGCGCTTCCTGGTTTCCATGCAGGTCGAAGCCTGAGCCCCTCCTGACCAATGGGAGCGAGAGAGGGGGCTGTGTCACGGAGCGCCTGGGAAAATGTCACTCTGCGTCAGCGTCAGCGTGTGCGCTGGGCCCGCTCTGTCTGCCAGTCCGCCAGCGGGCTTCCAACTCATGAGACTCGACTCGCCAGAGCCCACCGCAGGACCGCGGGACCCCCGCATGCTACGGACGACACGCCGCACAGATTTTGGCAACGGTACATCAGCTCACAGTCAATCCATGTTCAGCGTGTCCGGGTTTTCAGTTCAGAAAGATTTGGGAAAAAAAAGAGCATTAAAACAAAATGAGTGGGATTTGATGGGGGGAAAAGGTCAGGGGGCCTGGGGGAGGACAGGGAGAACAGAACATCAGGGCACAAGTTAGCACATCGGAGGGAACTGTTGGTTCATTGACATCTGGTTTTCCCTCGATGAAAACAGCGTTCTATCTGGTGTGCCGTTGCTGGGCTTGTGAAGCCCTGGCCTCCGTGTCTGTCAATCGAGACCTTTGTTAGGTGACACAGTTTCCAGAGTGTGGGAGTGAATGAATGCTAAATTGAAAGAACAATAGCGGAGGGCTATTGTGTTTTTTCAAATAAAAGCATTCCAGATTCATGCCGCGTGGAACGGCAGACCCCACCCTCGCATCCTATTTGGTCAAATGATCGAGAGGTTCACGGGCTACGAGGGTGGAACTCTGTTCCCTCTCTTTAACAGAGAAACTGCAACATTAAGAGTTCTGTTTTGTTGTGGGTTCACTTATCAGTGCATCGGTACACCCACAGTTTTAGCTCAATGACTATTTTTGTTTTGCACTTTAAAATATGAGATAAACAATATTGAATACAGTAACAAGTAAAAATCACTTGCAATAATAAAAAGAATGTGCAAACTGAATGTGCACAATCGAGATAATATTCAGTTATGTATATATAAAGTCAGAAGCAAATAAAGCTTCTTTCTGGGCAGGTTCATTCAATTTGGTTGACATTTTTGTTCAACATTGGTAATATACCCTTGGGACTGCATTCAGAATACCACCAGCTTCTAATATCAAAGGTTCTGGTGGATTGCCTGCATTCCTGGATGAAGTTGCCATCATCTAATAGCTCATACGGTCCAAAGCTTACACTGTATGATACTGTCTCAGTAGACTAAATGAGATTGAACCAATAAACAGCGAGCACCATCTGTAGGTAAATATGGTTCATACTGTAGCGTACAATGCGTATTGTAACTTTTTTAAAGTTGTGATGAGCTCAAGCAGCTCTAATAAGGCAATCTTTAAGAAGGTTACAGTAATCGTTAGACCCAACCAGACCTTTGTGTTGATATAGAAACTTGGGCTTGTGTCAGTGGAATGGAGTGGGAGACAAATGGAGACAGCGGATCCATCGCTGGGTTATCCTTCAGGATGGTGAGAACAGGTTAGTGTTGAGGAGCACCAGTTATTTATAGGCCCCTTCAGCGCTGGCCCTCGACCACAGACCACGCTAATTGGCTCCCTTTCCACGTAGGAGTCGCGGGTCCCGCACCTCCTGTCATTTGTGGTCACAGGAGGGTCGTGAACCCGTCTGCGTTAACAAGATCTGTTTCTACCTCATTTTTCAACTCACTTACCTCAGGAAGTCAGAGGGTCTCTTCTTAAAGAAAATAAACTACAAGGGGACGGCAGGCACCGTTTTCACCATGATCTTTAGCGCATATCAGTCCATTTTCATCCATTTTACTTTTGGCCCCTGAAATAACTAAGTACGTTTCCCGTGTTGAGCGTAAGAAGATGCGAGGCCTAACTTGACTTGCTGCAGTGTTTTTAGCTGCAAGAGAAGCCCTATATTCTTGGCTGAAGCCGGCGCTAGGAAAATCTGTAAATCGTGTTGTACTTGGTGCCAGAATTAGCTGCTCTAGGCTAGCGGCACAGATGGCTTCAGCTCTGCTCACTGCAAATGCCTCACATTCTAGTCCAGGCAGACTGAGATCTTCTTTAATCCTAATTAGGAGTGCAATTTTGATGAGCGCCTTTTCCAAGTGTGTGAAAAAATGGCTTCCTCCCTTTGAGGAAAAAAGCCTTTTGTGGCTTTAATCGGATTCTCAGCAAAATATTATGGGATGGCCATTCTATTTTTGATTACATCTTTCTGTCAGAGGTTACAAAGTATTCATGGTTTAGAGTTAATTTGATGGAGGGGATGTTAGCCATGTATAAACCTGAGATCAGTGCTCATGGCAACAAGGTGATACAATAATATCACACATTATATGGGTCAAATCCATGTGTGGGTTTGCGAGTGAGAGCTAAAGTCTGGAGAACGTGAGCTTGTAATCCCCCGCTCACCCCCAACGTGGTCCTAGGACATGTAGAGCGGCCGATGTTAACTCTTTCATAAATCCGTTTTCCTATGCAATTCCAATCCAGGAATTTCTTCATGTGCGTACATTCAAGCGCTGTGGCCCCGCCCCTGCCAACTCGGGGATAGCGTCCGTTTCTCCCGCAGCCTTTTCAGTGGTCTGGGGTGGCGGCACAAAGCTTGCCATCTTTTTGAGTCCGTAGTGCTGATATGTTGTCCTCTGATAAGCATCCCGTTGAAAGCACTGATGGTGTGGCAGACACCGGTGAGGTAACTCTCAACTGACAGCTGAATAATGCAGCCTTGCACAGCCAGAGGGGACTGTTAGTTTAGCCAGGGGCAGAGCAGTAATCCGTCTCACTTCCTGCTCCAAATGATACTCTACAATGGAAAGAGCTGAGTGGAAGAGGTCACTGCCATATCTCATAGCCATCAACACTTTTGGGTGTGTTTTTTTTTGTGAGGAGTGCTGCTTTTTTGACTTCCGCCATTCACACTCAAGGTTTTTTTCGCTACCTGGGCTGCACGGTGGTGCAGTGGTTAGCATGCTGCCTCATAAAATGGCAGTTCTGGGATTAAGTCCTGGCCGGCCAGATTCTCTCCATGTGGAGGTAGCATGTTCTCCCCGTGCGCATGCAAGTTTCCTCCCGGTACTCTGGTTTCGCCTCACAGTCCAAAGACATGTAGGCTCCAGGGCTGGCTTGCAAAAGAGATGCCAATCTCAATGTGACCCCTGGTTAATTAAAGGTTAAATAAATATTTACATAAATAAAAACTGGGACAGTCACAACAAGACAGTCGCAGACGTCTTCGATTGCTGCCAATTATACAAACAATCTGTGTTTACCTCCTCGCATCAGACGAGGGGGAGTGAGGCTGCTCGAGTACAGCCATCGCTAAACGACAACTGAGCGGCCCGAGCCTTGGTTGTGACGAGGTTTAAAAATGTGATTAATGGGCTCACGTGCCCACAATAAGTCCCTTTATTTCCTGTAGCATACGCTGCCTGGAACCCATCAGAAAATCAGAAGTAGGAAGCTCATGAAGCAGTCCATAATTCACCTCGCAGCCGTCTGTGTTCACATGGAGATCGTATCAGTGCAGGGGAATAGCAGGCCTGGCGGAGACTATGCCACTTCCATTGTCCTGTGTATGACAAACCCCCCCCGCCCCCTTTCGCAATAAAAGATTCCATTAATTGCCCATTCTTTGCACTAGTGGACAAAACTCATGTTGTAAGTAGAAAATTGTAATGCAGGGGACTTGTCTGTGGAACAAGTCTGTTCAATGAGTCTCCCCTCTTAGGTCAGTAGCCAAGCTCACTGGAGGTTTTGGCAGTTTGGCTGCCAATCATTTAATCTCAAGAGTGAATTCACTGGCCTGGGACTTTTGTATTTGAAATTCTCATTCACTCTGATCACTTGATTCCGCAGATTCTCTACTGGATGCATGAATATTTTAAATCCATATTTTCAATTCTTTAAAATGAAAGCAATTCAGCATTTTTGACTGGAAACTGTATTCAATGTTTCACACTGTAGAATATGCATTACGTAATTGCATTGTAATTGTTTTGATTATGCGGAAGTCAGCCATAAATGCTTTTCATACATGACTGCTTCATACAGTACAGTAACCTCCACAGCAATAACAGCATCCTAGGCAACCTCATACATGCTGTTGAGATGTACATGCATTCACAAAAACGGTCTTAAAACATCTTAAAATTAACTAATTTCATGAAAAACGGCCACGGTCCTGAGTCATTCCTCCAGAGGGTGGGGGCCACAGGCTGCTGCATGCTTCAGACTGTCCTCACATAGTGGGGCGGGGGTGGGGTACAGGAGTGGGGGCAGTCATCCGCTCACCGGGGCGTATCCTTCAACAAACGGCTCGCTCTGACAGAAGGACATCCAAGAGTTCCAGATGAGCGGCAGGCTTGAAATGCATGGTTATTTTTGTCCTCCCTGCACCCCGTCCCCCCCCACCCCCCACCGCGACTCCGTACGCGAGCAGCAGTGCGGGGTGCCCCACCGGGCACCGCGATGACGCCACAGGGGCTTCTGAAAGCGAGAGTCCCTCGGATGGTCAGTGGGTCACAGGTGATGCGGAGTTTTGTCGGGCCACCGGAGGGGAAAGGGTAGCTTTCCAAGCTTGCCGCTGTCACTCGGAAGCCGTTCTCGCCTGGAGAAAGCGGCACCTTCGGGGGAAGATCGGGTTACCGCGGCACTCGCGGCCTCGCCTCTTCATCTGCCTTCTGCCCTGCTGCTGTACAAGCTCTGCCCTTCTGTTTCATAAGCTGTTTCATTTCACTGACATAATGTGGTGTCATTTATCAAAAAACAGAATGCCTGAAAATAGTAATACAGTAAAATCTTCATTGGTGATTCAACTCTAACAGTTTTGGCTATATGAGTCCAACAGGGATCAAATGTTCTCAGAGTAAACCGTACTCTGTCCGAGTGGGTTTAACATTGGCTCTGCAGTAAATTCCAACTCATGCATTTTTAAAGATCTCCTTGTTACAAAGTTGGCAGTGGCTTTGCTAAAGGAGTCCTGGCTAGACCAACATTAAGAGAGGAGAGCTTTTAATCTGAATAGCCTCCTGAGAGGAAAGCATTCCACATACACAATATAGAGTGTTAAATGAATGAAGAGACTATTTCAGAAGGACAATAATAAGATACTGTCTGACAGGCATAGCTAACTAAATGACAAGGAAAATGCTTTTCATGTACCAGTGAAGATGGCAGGTTCCTCCCCTCAATAAGACTGGCCAGGAAAAAGTGACCCCCTCAACATCCCTCCCAAACAACAAATGGGCACGCAGGCATACTCCAGACTCAAATAGTTTGCATTGGTCGTCTGAGCACCCCCCTGAGGGGAATGTTGCCGGGTAACAGGTGGGGTGGGGGTGGTGGGGGGGGGGGGCACTGAGCCCAGTGCTGGGACTGACCTCCCCGGGAGAGCATTCTGCGGTCACCTGCTCCAGAAGGAACTCCGTGGTGTGGGAAACACCGGCTTCCTTCTGACAACACTTCCGAAAAAGCGCTGAGCGCTCCATTCCAACCGTGCCGTGGGCTTTTTTTCGCCAGCACGGGCCGTCTCGTCACCCACCGAGTGTGGGCCCCGTTCCACGGGAGAACAATGGCAAATTACCGGAAGTCCTCTGCGTGACAGGAATAGGAGGCAGCTGTTAACCTTATTACTGTTCCGGCTGTCTACCTTTTTTTTTGTCCCCGATGTATTCCAGAAGGAAAAACATTTCCAAGATTTGCCCCAAATCCACTTTGACAATCATTGTTCCCTTATGAGGTGGCCTGTGTTTTAATTAAGATCTGAGCTTTAAGAGAGTCTTATCTTCTGTAGTTGAAGAAATTAAAAAAAAAAATTCTCATTTCACTCTGAATATTTCTACAGGCAAGAAATTAATTATTCATTTTAATAACAATAGGGTGCTTCACACTGAATTTATTTTTCAATTCCACTGAGACTGCAAGCCAAGGACATTTCAAAATTGTTTCTCTCTGTCCTTCAAGACAGTTGAAGAGATTTGCATTACAGATCAGTCGCATTTCATTTAACAGACATTAAATTACTGCATACTAAGTTGCAATCACAATAAAAAAGCACACGTCTGGAGTTTAAACCATAAGACAAATTCAGATCTCCAGAAACCAGTTTTGCTTCTTAATTCCTGTTCTTAATTCACAGCCCAGTCGTTCGCCCATATCTGCTTCTTCTGAGATAGTAATTTAAGAGTTCTTTATCTGCAGAGACACACGAAAATCTCATGATACTCAACCACAAATGGTGGTTAAAATGGTGCTGCTTCGATACATCTACTGTGATAAAGCTAAAATGAGAGTAGCCTCACATGGCAAATCAGAACCCAGCCACTGCCCCACTTACGGAATGCCCAGATTCTGATGGAACCCACGCAGCTGCGCAGAGCAATTAGCCCCACCCCTGATGAGCGGCACAGTCAGTAACGGCTCTGGCTCCAGCTCATTGGCTAATTGCTCGTCTGATTTTCTGAAAATGGTCCAATTTGACGCTGGAGAGATGCCAATTCAAGGCGGCTTCGCTGGTTTTAACCTAAATACGCTACCTTCGCCAAACACATCTGGGCCCGTGGACATGCAGATGCAAACGGGGCAAAGGCCCAGCATTGCCCCTCCAACCCCACCCCTGCCCCCAGAGCCCCGGGATCTTGCCCACAGACATATGGAGGCTGATGCGGAGTGTGGAATGAGGCCGATGTGAAACAGAACTGCATGGTTGGGCACTTCTGCATGAACAACTCTTCAGGCACGCAGGTTCACCGCCAAGCGCCCGGATGCTTTCCCGCCACTCGCCTTTTTCCAGGTACTGCAGATTCACTGGGAAGGAGCCATGGATGTGCGGAGAGCCTTTAAGATTAGCTTTCCTGCCAAAACTGGAAAGAGGCAGAAAAAAAGGAGCCTACATTGAAGGCACCCTCAAAAAGCTCTGGCCTCAAGCGAACTTTTCTCTTTGTTCCTGTTATGAACCCTCCAGGCTACACAATCCCAGTTCCTCTGGGAAGCAACCGCCCTAAACTTAGGTGGTCTCAACTAAAAAGCCTTTCTTCTTGAGTTCTTCAAGTTGGATTGATTTATTTTCCCAATAAATTATTTGTTGCCTGCCTTATGTCTCTGGTGTTTTCGGTTTTTAATATTTCATTCTCTACACATCTGTGCTCTCTTTGTCTTAAAATCCTCAACAGCTACAAGTCACATTTTCACGGTGTGGTAGAGAAGTGGACACGTCCATGCCAAACAGGAGACTCTTGTTTCTAAAAAGGTTCTCTAAGTCCGGACTTCCCTGAGCGTGGAAAATTCTCCATTTGTAAGGCGGGTGCAGATTTGCTTCAACACTACGATTGTAGAGGCCTGATTTCACAGGGTTGTCAGCGCGTGATCCGGATGACTCAATCCCATTTTACTCTTTTTTTTTTTTCTATCAGCACAAATAGCGTTATCTCAGAAAGCTTTGTTTCTATTCCTCAGCTTTCTTTCTGGCTCAAACTAAAAACTAAGACCTGAACAATGGCATAAAGCTGAAGCAGGTTTCCATTTTATTCAAAACTGTACAATGTTTTGAGCAGAAACGCATCTGAATCCAACATACATGATGGTTCTCCAGTAACACGGCTGCATTCCAACTCGGAACAATCTGCTGTCAATATCATGTTTGGCATTAGTGGGCGGGTCAGAGTTCTAAATTAATCTATGCCTTAATCCATGAGGATCCACATAACCTCAAGGCGATAATGTTGCACTGGAACGCCCCACAAGGCTCATGTTTTCATTGCAAATTAAATTCCGTTTTTGATATGCCATTTGACGCATACAGCCAAAATGATTTATTTTAGCAGTACAAATCCTCACAGGCCATTTGAAAAAACACAGTTATAAAAGCAAAGCATCCCTAAGGTTACTTTGCATAGACGTCATGCACAGTCTATGTGTTTGATAAAGAGGTCAAACATAAAATCCAAGTGGTGGGAAAAGAGGATATGGCTCTGTTGCTTGTACACAACTGGGAAAGATTAATTTGTAATTAATAGGCTACATTCTAAATGTTTAATAGAAAGGAGCAAAATATTGGAAAAAGCAGTGAAACTGCAGAAGCATTGGATCTGGAACTGTCCCACACTGGAAATTTGAAAAGGAGCAGAAACCCATTTTCTGACACAACCTACGGTAATCCTGACTTCAGAAACATTGTTCCTTCAGTCAGGATTACATAGGTTTTAAAGTCAGCATTAATCCATCTTCATCTTAATCTCTGTTGTTGCCATGTTATGCGTGCTCCGTGAAGGGATCATTCTCAGGACCACAAATTTACCTTTGCATTTTGCTTCTCCTTGCTCAAGCGCTCGCGCTGCCAATTACATTCATGATGTCCATGAGCAGTAGCAAAGGAAAGCATTTCTGCTACCCCAGAACACACCCCATTACGTCAGAAAATCATATCCGCAATGCTACGACATCCACACAGCTGCTCTACAATGAACATGTCGGGAGTTGGCAACAAAGAGGTTGAGCACATTTGTCATTGGGGAAGCCCTATCTACGGCCAAGTTTGATAAAAGCCAGCAAAAAGTTCAAAAGGCCTGGAACATCAAAATCCCACTTCTGCAAATACCATGAGAAATATTATTTCTGCCTATAATGGTAATTGATCTGATAGTGATCATAGACCTTCCAAGCTCCTACTGGAATTACTGTCCCAAATGAGACATCTCGTAGGCCTTAGCGGCTCCTTTTAAGGTAATTTTGTTAGCCCTGATAACAGCCATTGTGTGAACATATTTAACTCGGTTGGGAAAGATAGTACTGTCGTTCCACTGGAGGGGGGATAAGATTACATCCTCACCACCCCGTATTTTTACCTCATTTTAAATCAAACTGAGGGGCCTCTGGGAACATCAGAACTAGCAAGCTAAATAACTTTAACATATAGATGAGAGGAAAAATCCTGATGTGGGTAAAAGAAGATTCCCCTGTTTGTTTTCCATTTATTCTCGTGCTAACGTTACGTTCACTCCACAGCTGCCCAGCTGACGCTGCACTGTTTACGAAACTGTATTCCCGAAACAACGCACTTCCTCACTTTGGCCTTTTCAGGAAAGAAAAATCTGGCCTTGTCATCTGTTCATGCAGCGTCCCGACAGTACCCCCGCACAAGGCTGTGCTACTAAAATTACCCTCATCCCTCCACGAGCCAAGCGAGCTAACCCTGTGCCTTTCTCCCGCTTTAGAACACGGAGGAATCTTCTTACAAAACCCCTAGTCACCGTCGCATGCCGCGGAAGAATCCGGAATCTACGGAAACGCTATTAAACGGTTTGCGCGCTACTTTTGTTTTGCTGGAGGAAATGGAAGGGGAAACGGCGTCGCTCTTCTCTATTAGCCACACGCTACCGGCAGCACCCCGACGAAAAAATGCCAAGCATGCTCTTACCCGGGCACGCACTCCGGCCAGAGGCAGCTGCGCAGCCCGCACACCCCGAGAGTCACATGCGTGCATGACACACGATTATAAAAACAACTTTCACATTTTATTTATCCAAGCCCAAGCGCACTGTGCCTGTCCAAGGTAGGGAGGCACCACAGGTGTCTCCAGATTCTCAATAAAAAATACAAATATTTATATTCGGTCTCGGCTCCGTGAGCGAGCCTCTCCGACAGACATTTAATTTTCTTACGTAATGCTTTTAATGGCAGAGCAGTGCAGGCCTGTACCCGTGGTAGACGTTTGACCTTTTCTGCATTCTCCTCGCTAGGCTCTCCTCATTTCTAAATTTGCTCGAGAAGGCGGCTAAAGCTCTCCGCGTCAACAGGTTAGTCAGCGACTAAATTACTCCATCTTCATCTTTTGTCTTTCGTTTCGAAAGAGGGGGGAGGTCCTCGCCATGTTGGCATGTAAACCTGCTTATTCAAGCAAGCATTTAATTTATTGAGCTGGAAAAATATCGAGCCTTGTTTAAAATTCAGCTCAATTTCCAGCGAAGCAATGTCCTCCTGAGACCCAGCATAAAAATGTTTATTTAGATTTCTAAAATTATAATACTAAGTGTCTTGAAAAATTGGATTACATAAAGTGAAAATATTTTGAAAAATTACTTATTTTAACGGAATGAGTCTTTCAGTAGGTAGGTTTCAACATAGTTGAAAATATGGTTCTTGAGATTAAGACTAGAGACTCATGTCCCCTACAGGGGACAAAAATGTGACAAATTAACTGCTGGGTATTAGGAGGATATTACTTTTCCTACCATGTACCATGCAATCTCAGCCACCGGTATTTAGCACGGTCTGTTTTGCTCAAACCACGGACTGCCAGATGGTCTCACTGCTATCTGATTGGTCGGTGTAAAACCATTCAGCTAAATGCACATTGCACATCTGACACACATGGTGGGTTTCACACTGTCATGGGGCTCCAGGTTCAGCCCCAGAGCGGAGCTGCCTTCAGTGCGCAATCTGCCTCCTGGCACCTGCAGGTGGGCCAAAGTGTGTACTGAAGCCAGCCCAGGAAGTTCTCACTCATGGGTAGGCAGCCCTGGTTTCTGTAGTTTTAATAACGTTTTGGTTTCGGTTCCATCCAAGTTTAATCACAAGAGTTTGATGGTTTATTAAGCTTCTAAGCCTGATTGTTCATAGTCAGAATTGTGAACTACTGTGTAATTCCAGCATATGGTCACTTGCATTCATTAAGCCAAATAATTAACACAATTATGCAGGTAAATGCTTGGATGGAGCAAGAACAGTTCTGGCAGTCCAGGACCTAGGTTGCTTACCCCTTGTGTAGCTGTTCTATGCTCAGTCTTGGAATCTTTGCAATAATGGCTTTGTGAGGTGGAGGCTGGATGAGTACATTTATAACAAAGCCCAGTGATAACTAAAGTAAGAAGCAGAAACTGTGACCTCCAGTACGAGTGTGGAGTAGAGGTTAGGGAACTATACTTACAGTAACCAGGTGGTTGCCAGCTTCAATCTGGTGTTTTACACAGCTGTTGAACCCTTTGACCAAGGCATACAACTTGAACAGCTATACAGGTCTGTCAATTTTTTTTTTTAAATACAAACCAATAACCTTTAATAAAAATAATCAAATCTATTGTTATATAAAAAACAAAAACAAAAAAAATTGTTACAGCAGGGATACATTACATCAGCAGCAAACTCAAGTCTTCTCACAGAAAAGATGCTTCCTGCACTGTGTAATAATGTACTTAATCGTTGCTCACTCATCTTTCCACAAACCAAAGTGTTTTTAAAAAAAGAATAAAGGTATAAACATCAGAGATTAAGAGTGTGAAGGGAGGATCTGCACAAAGTTATCTTTCCTTTAGATGAGTAATGATACAGAGGTTTCCTGCACTGGTAATAAAAACAGAGGTGTTCCAGTCCTTACTTAGTCACACCACTGGTGTCAAATGGAGGAATGATGAAATCCAGAGTGGTGCAACCCTCCCCCAGCCCACCTGCTTACTCTTCACTTCTCTGTTCCCCACTTTAAATAAAACTCCAGTTTAATCCAACTACAGATTCCAACAACACATGTATCATCCCTTCATAAATAGACATGAAATAAATGTCAAGGAGAAAAATATATGAAATACATAGTAATGTATGTACAAAACAGTCCTTCATGAAAAAATCCCCTGGTTTGTTTGCATTAATGTATACAGGCAAGTAGCCTGGGCACATACCTATGCTCAAGTGAACACATACACATATGGAGGGACAGTTCATCACAACTGTTTGTCAAATGACTATAATATAAAAAGGTGTAATGGAAGGGACTAAAGGCAGGAAGCAAAAATTAAGCAGTAGACTGTCAGCTGTAATTGTTCATGAGTATTTCCAGGATGAACTCCAGAAGCTCCAGAAACTGCCTAAATAATCCTTTTAGGGAGGCAAGACATGATGGACGCATGGTGTGCATCAAGCTTAACTGGCCCTCTACTTTTTTAACAGCTGGCCAGGATGAGGAGGTGGAGAATTCCACCAGTAAGGATTATGAAAAATGGATTTAAGATATAAGTCCTTCATCGCCACAGCAAGCAAGATGAGAACTGGAGCAAAAATGGATGAAGGGCACACTCCCAACAGCCAGCATTTTTCTGTGCCCTTGTCAACTTGCCAACTTTGGGTTTGGCACACCACATCCAGCATGGTAATAAGTTGCATTTAATTCCAATTCATTGCCTGTGAATGTGAGCTGGCTTGTTTACTTACTGGCACTTTATTTAAAGCTAAGTGCTAATTTAAAACAAATGGGACTTGGGCACGACGGCCAATCGGATAATAGTTGTGCATTTCTGTCATATGAAAGAGCAAATGCCACAGTGACTGGGCTCTAAAAATAATGCTCTTTTAGTCTAAGAAATTATCTTGCTCTGCCATGAAGCATGAAACAGGAATTTTGCAGGCTCTCCCCTTTTCGGGTTTCACTAATGTTCACTCAATATAGCCACATGGCAGGCACACACAGAGCTCCCGTATGACTAGGCTAATTCTAATTATTGTATTTTGATACTCTGGATCAATGGCCGTCCCTCACTGAACTATCCGCGTTCTCTCTAAATTTCAGCTGCCATATCAGGCAGAAACTATCGGAGGTAATATAGATCCATCTCCGCCTTCCAACCCGGTCAAATGACAGAGGAAATGGATAACGGACAGGAAGCAACCACAGCGTGTTCCTCAACTGATCCTCAACTGACGGTAAAACTGCATTTTTACAAACTGCCATCCTGACACTGAGTAAACATCGTGTTACGATTTCCAAGCAAAACAAATTTTCATTTGCATAGGACCAGGAAATAGCAGTTTGTTCTACTTATCCTAACCGTTACTTGTTATCTATTAGACCTAGGCTACCTTCTTTTACCAGCATACTTATGGACTTATGGCAACAATAAAAAAGACTAAAATAAAACTCCTCGGATCAGGCTCCAATTAAATTCCTATGATCCACAAGACTACATTTTCCTCTGGTGAATCAGTCACAGCTGAAAGTCTTTGGCCAGTATTTTCGGAACAGTGGTCACACACTATTTTAATATGCCCATCTTGCACATGGAAGTCTATTTGACATTCAGGGAATGCACATGTTTTCCATTCCACAAATGCCACCACTTCAGTCTTTAGGCCTTTCCCGCTGCATCTGCTACTGTTTGCCACGAATAAAAAAAAATTCACGAAAGCAGGAAAGCTTTGAATGAATCCCAGTCTTTCAAGTTACTGAGGAGGAATTTATCAAGATTCCATCTCATGAAAGCTCATTAAAACTCTCTTCGTAAGTCCTACAGCTAATGTGTTTGTGACCTTTATCTTGAGAAGATAAATTCTCTGCAAATTTAAATATGTTTAGGACATGTTGAGAAAAAAAAATAATTCAGCTCCCACTGAAACAACATTAGATCATTACAGTTTTAAGCACTTTTGAGCTTTCATAAAACATGAGAAATGTCTTCAAATTGTTTTTTTAAATCTTAACTTTGCAAAAAAGAAAGAATAAATATACATTTTTAAATAAACAGAACCGTTCCATCTCCAG
The DNA here is from genome assembly GCF_018555375.3 of Anguilla rostrata. Classification (NCBI taxonomy): domain Eukaryota; kingdom Metazoa; phylum Chordata; class Actinopteri; order Anguilliformes; family Anguillidae; genus Anguilla; species Anguilla rostrata. The sequence goes on along the minus strand of NC_057941.1, from coordinate 22,330,606 downwards.
ACAGGAGGCACCATATTTTGTTGAAAGGTTCTCATATTTAAAGGAATGCATGGGGCCAAATGTCACCTTAGCTCTTGACATACAGATCCAGGGCACGCCCTCAGATTGCACCCGCCTCCTCTATGGTCACTTCCACGCATCTCTGCTCAACTGTTTCTGACCACTGCCCTACAAGAGCCTCTGTGGCTCAGTGTTACCCAAAGCCTCCGACTGTTTCATCATGCATACATTCCAAATCTGTGCGCAAGTGGATTACTGAAATCTAAGTCTCGATGCAGAGTCATCTTTATCCACAAAAACACTGAGATCATTTCGATTTGCCAGCTTTGCACCCCACCCCCTCCCTCCACCACCACCACCACCACCTCCCTTTCCTACTGCATGTCAACAACAGGTTTTCCCCAGGGAAGAAATCTGCCATACCTTCTACAAAACCCATAAACGTCTCCACCTCAAAACCCAAGCATACAGTAGGCAGCTGACAACTTCATCTAAAATTCCTCGGCGGTTTAAACACACAAAATATTTTTCGTGCACGGAATCTTTTCCCGTGCTGAGCTGCGTGAATAACAGGGGAGCCGAGCCGCCCTCCCTCCGTGTTCCGTGTGCGGTTTTCTTGAAGTTTTTTTTATTGAGCCCGCCGTAAAAGTGCCACCCGGATCCTACGGGCCCGCGGCGGGCCTTTCACCCTGACCCCTCCGTTTGCTCGCGAGCCCTGGAAGGGGCGGAAGGCGTCTCAATGGCACGCACGTCCCACAGGCATGCCACCGCTGCTTCCCAAAGGCCGACCGGAGACGCTGCCAAGACAGGGCTCGTTACACCGCGAATGACTGGCAAAGAGAAAACCACTTGATGAAGTGTGTCTCAACCACAGATTAAACAAATGAACCATTCAGAAATGTGTCACAGTCTTTCCTGACTGTCTGATTTCAAAGCCCGAGGTATACATCTGCAGGTAACCATGTTGGTGCCATCTGTGATTCCCATATGTGACGGTAATGATGCCACTGGCCTCAGCGTAAGGCTTTCCCGAGGCCTCCGCTTCTGTTTGCTCCAACATTTGGGCAGCACTGCATGAGCAAATATTTACCATTGTACAGCAGCTGGCCCACAGCTACACAAAACCCTCCTCTTTCTTTCGTATGACTCCAGTGTTTGTAAATATAACAAACCCTGATGTGATGCTAAAAGCTGAGCACACAACATGTTATCCAATGGAAGCACTCCTGGTTAACCAACAGCGTTTCTACCTATAAAACATTCAGTAGAAAAAATGACAGAAAAATCTGCCAGCCATGCAGTGTTCTTTTATTACCAGCTGTTCTCATTTGCAAATCATACTGCTGTTATTTTTGAGTGGCAGCTTTACACCCTTAGCAACCAAATTTGGATACAGCTGAGGAAAACAGAGCTGAAAACTTGGACTTCGACAGCAAAAAACTGAACTGAAGTTTCAGGGACACATTTGTCCAGATGCTTCTTCTGAGACTATAAATTTGTATGTTTCTACAAACTTGGAAATTTTCCATATTTTGAATCATACAGAACCAAAATATTTCTGGCACAACATCACTTTGGCTTTGGCAGAAATATTCTTTAGTTGGTAAATAAGCATTTCCCTCCCATTGGATAAAGGAATTGAAGTTTAAAAAAAAAGGTTGTTTACTGCTATTTGGTTTCTTCATCTCTCTCCCTCTCCCTCTCCCTCTCTCTCTCTCTCTATATATATATATATATATATATATATATAGGCCTATGTATATCAATTTGTGTTATATGAAGTAGACTAAGGAAAGTGTCTACAACAAAGGCTTCGGAATGGAAACAGGGAGAATGTAGGCTACATACTGTAGAGTATGTAATACAGAACAGCCTCAGGGAGCTTAACCAGTTCATTGAATTTAGGTTCATAGGTGGTTCAAATACGTTGTTGGCTTAAAATGTGGCACACCAATAATACTAAATGATTCATTTTAGTCTTTGATTAAAATCAATTGCGTGTAGTCTAATTACATTCATTTGCGGTTAAATTCTTCCACTGCGAAGAAAAAAAAACACTGATTTCTTCTATCAAGATCTGACATTCCTGTTAACCAAAAACAGAAAGTTCACCACCAAAACCTTCGAACGCATGAAAGGATAGCCGAACATGAGCAAACACGTTTGACATTTCACTTGCGGCACTACTCTGCAGAATCACAATTAACACGGGAAAACGCCTCAAATTTTAAAAATCATCTTAAATGGCAAATCCATCTATCTCTCTATAAAGATTATTTCTGTTTATTTTAAACTGTAAACTTGTCATTTATCTATGCTTTTTTTTAAGTCAGAAATATCCATCACAGTTACTTTTAAAATTGTACTGATAACCACAGTAGACCACCTAATGTATTAGACTATTTTCGCATAACTAACCGCATTTGTGCGTTATATAGCTGGTTATATATATTGGTTAAAAAAAAGTTATATATAGGCCAGTTAAGATGGAAGAAAAGCGTTTTAAACCACTGCAAACGCTAATTAACCCCGCGGTGAAAGCCTGCTGGTACACTTGACTGATCAGAAGGACTGTGGGCACTGTATCCGACGGCTATGCCTTCTTTTGTTCTGCAGTCTGTCTTCATTTGCATTACAAGCTACAAGTTAGTTCTGGGTAAACGCCAACCTTTATTCCACGAATTTGATCCTGTTTAGATTTATTCGTGTGGGTCCGGGGTTATTAATGATTTTCCTGTGCGCATATTCATTTAACTTAGGTTTAGGGGGCCGAATAAAATTTTATTTAGCATACACGATCGCACATGGTATGAAAAACGACAGTAAACACAAACATGGCTACATTTTAACTAAACTTCTAATTGGCTTTAAAAAGACTTTGTGCCAATCCGATTTTAAAGAAGCCGATTTATTTCGGCTTTATTATTTTTGTTCTTGTCATCTTGCAAATGGTTTAATTTCAAAATAGGTTATTTGAATGCCTTCAACATTTTCAAATTGTTTTTAATTTTTAAATCAATAGCCTATACAATAAATTAATATAAAAACCAACTAATTTCATTTGAATAGTAAAATATAGCAAAATACATTATATAGCTATATTGCCTAATTTTACATGTACCGAATTAATCATGAGCCTGTGAGTAAACGACACAATGCAATTTGTCAATGTGGCTAACAACAGTTTTTGATACGTTTATGACCGTTTTAGCATTTTTTGTCTATCAACATCATTTAGATCGCGCATTTAAAAGGCTTTAAATAAGTGCACAATAAGCGCTATTATTATATAGGCTAACTGACCTAAACTTTTAAAATGTGCGAACTGTAAACATTTATACAACATCCAAGTCAATGAACAAACATGACTAGAACTTCTAAGTGTGACAGCCTCGCTAACCTCAGCGGCAGACGCATGCTGCCTTTCGCCCGCCTGTCCGCTGACGACTCCAATCCTCTTCACCAGCGTCCAATTCCCACATGATAAAACCACTATCTCGCTTACGCTGAATTCTAACTTTTCCCCATTCGTTCTGAACTGCTTAATGGCTTTTAAGAAAAAACAAAGAAATAGAGTAGCTGGCATCCATACATTATAAGCACAAAGTATTCATAGCCACGGTTCCTGCTAACTAAATTATTTGCAACATTAAAAAACTTTTTGGAGTATGCTATTTAGCGCTGGATTCCGAACAAAGAAACGGACTCCTCTCAGATATCAATTAATTATCCCCTACATTTATAAACGAGAGTTATGAAATCTCTCCGGCTTTGTGTTCAAAAATATGGTCAACAAACAAGCATGTAACTGCCTATCGATAACTGGTCATCGGATTTATAAATTAGGGAATTCTGAGATTTATTTCTAAGTAGACCAAAACAGTTCGCTAGCTCGCTTGCTAGCAGCCTACGATGTCCGGTACGACTGTGGCATCAAGCGCACTTACTAGACATGTGTCAGCCTTCTGTTTATTTAGATGACCGTAAAAAAATATTAAAAGTTTTTGTACATTCTGGAAGAAAACCGGTCACTTACTACGTGTAGTAACTATCCAGCCATCTTTCGGACTAACGCGACTTTTTGCGATCAGTAAGCATCCCTCCTAAGCAAGCTAAGTTTAGCTGGTTGATTCAAAGCGGCAAGGTTCTCTCCTACCACATCGATTAAGTCAAGCGGATATTTTGCTATCTCATAGAAAAAGAGAAATAGGCCTAAATCAAGCGCTATTGATTGCAAAAATAAGAGAACTGTAACGCGTAAATAGTGCAATGTTAGATTGACTCACAGTGAGTAGAGAGGAGGACCAGAAACCCAGCCAGTCGTGTTATCGCCATCTTGGAGCCAGTGAATGTTCTGTCTGAATGTACATGCGCAAATTACAGCGCTTTGTGAGGATGGGTAGGACAGGCCAGGGAGAGAGGTGGAGATCAAGCTGTTGTACCGAGTTTCCATGGCTACAGTGAGCATCTTTTCTATGAAAATGACAGCGGTTTGGGTTCAAAACAAAAGAGCACCGTTTACGTTTCTGTGGAGATTAATGTGTGGATGAATATTTGTCTTGACAATGTATTAGCCAACCAATTTATTTGAATATCCAGTTCACATTGTATTTCTTTAAAATTTTGTTGTGGATCAACAAAATTTCTCTTTTTGGGTTTACTGTATCTGATTTGGAGGTGTAGCCTTTAGCCAAGTATTTCTGTTCATGATCTGAGTTTTGTGGTGAGTGAAGTTTTGAGTATTCATTCATTCATTCCTTAATCTGGCATCACTTCAACTGAGAAGATGAACATGCAATCATATATACAGAACATTGAGCAATTTGTTTTCTGCATTCTGTGGCTTTGAAGCACATTATATTCATATAGCATCTATAATCTACATTTTACTATGAAAATTGTTCCAACTGCCTTGGTTAAAAAAAATTCTCAAATTCAACATCATAAGATTTTCATGCCTCGTGTGGCAGCTGGTTGCTATAATAAACAGCTTTAGTTTTCTTATATTCTAGTGGTGGATTTCTGGATTAAAATGCCAGACAATAATAAGGTTGTGTTTGTTTACATTTTGCAAATTTAGTTAATGCGTGTTTGTGGTAGCACACATTGGAATGGGATGATAATGTAATACAATTTTACTTTAGAGTCCAATACTCATATTGCTTGTTTAAAATAATGTACAATAGAAAACACTGCAATAATGCTTGCTAATTATCTAACCATCTAAAGCTTTCGAACTGAATTTCTGGATCAAAGGTATAAAATGGTTCCAGAACAATCCTGCTTTTAAAATAATACAAAGCCTTATCATCTGGCCCCACAGCCTGCTTTGCAGTCATGGCCATCACATCCAGTTTACATGGGTGGATGTGAAATGTGTCTTTTAGACTGTGCTTAGAATGAGACAGAAGGGGTCATGGAAAAAAGTTGACTTTCATGGTTGAAAATATATATATATTTTAGGGTTTTGCCCTCAAGTCTGTTTTACATATCTCCCACTCTCCCTGCTTGAACTGTTTTTGTTTATAAATATGCAACTGCAATGTTCTGAGTCACATTCAAAGCAGAACTCCTTGCAGCAAGGTCCAGGAAGGTGGATGGTCAGTGAGCTCATGAGAAAGTAAATGCACTCCACCAGGTTTTATAGACCCCATCATGTGTCCAACGAAGCTGTATGCACAGTGTTCCATTTTGGGCCATTACCAACCAATTGTTAAAAAAAAAAAAAAAAAGTTTTACGATGTTAATGCATACAGTAGGTTCACAAATGCATACAGAAACAAATACTGTGTTAATTTATCAACTTAATGCTCTGTTAATTAATTATGTCAAAGAAATAATTGGTTATTAAGCATACAAATTACATGAATTAAATGCATATAAAACATGGATTTAATGACAGGTATCATTGTATATCTCATGTAAATGCAATGACACAAAAATCTAGACAAAGTTGTTACACAAATTGAAAACAATACTGCTCTCTCTACATATTCTAGTTCAAGTGGCACACTGAAATTGTATCCCACGGTCAAATATTTTAATGTACTAGGCATGAAATCCATGATGCCACTGATGAAAGCTAGCCTACCCTAGCACTATACCAGCATTTGTCAACCAGTTGTTGTCGTTTTTGTTCATGTGCTGTAAGTTACTTGGCTAAACGAACAGGGGTCATCTTTAGCATTTAGCTTCAGTGCGGTTTCACTGTGGCTGTCTCAGGGATTTACTTCACCACCGGTGCTATAGCCTTGAGCTGCTCTGTGCCTGGGTATGACCTTGATAGCACTTTAAAAAGGTTTAAATCTCTGGACTCAGTTTTATGGCCAGAGATATGTACCACCAGACCATCATTTACCATGACATTTGGTATTATTTAGCCTTGGGCAAGCTGGTCACTGCATTTATTGTGTAAAAATGTTAGAAACTATGATGACAACCCATCTTATCTTCTCAGCCTACATTTTAACTCAGAACCAAAATATTCCAACAAGTGAGTTCGTCCCTAACTTGGACAATAAAATACAAGTTCCTTTTTTGCTAGGTGTTAATGTTATTATCGTAATTCAAGTGAATTTATATCACAAGTATATAAAGGGAAGAAAACAATCTAGATAATGCTTTCTGTTGTGTCTGTCTGGTCCAGACAGGCTGTGTAGGACGCTCCCCAGAAATGGAAAGTGCTCATTACTGATCCTCAGTCCATAACAAGAACACAGCAACTGTGACGTGTTTATCAGTCTCAAGGACAGCCATGAGTCTGAAGTTTAGCATGGCGTTCACGTGACTCAGTCAGACCCGCACAAGTCCTCCAAGCAAACGGCTCTTTACAGCACTGCATGGATTTGTATGGAGGTATAAAGGCCAAGCTAATTGGATGAATGTTGAAGACAAGGGCGTCAAACCAGTGTATTTATATCGCTGTTTTACAAATAGATTACCCGAGGTAAGACAGCTTCCTCATGTACTTGTGGGTGTTTGTCTTTTGGATGAAATTCTTTAAACCTGTTTGAGTGGGATTTCTTTGTGCAAACAAACAAATGAATGAATAAATAGCAATTTTTACATAATTCAATATTTATGTTTTCTTTTTGGAACCCAGTTGGATCAAGCAAAGAAAAATGACAAGTACTGTATAAGAAACAGGACAGTCAAATTAAATTAAATAGTTAATTTTGTTCCGAGAGGACCACATACATCTCTTGCAATCGCTTGAGACACACGGTAATCTGTCATAAGATAAATAGATGCTGCCATCATTAATGCTTGCTCCAGATGGCCCTCCAGTTCTATTTGACAGCAGAGAAATCTCCAATAAATGTATCTCTCATAAATAACACATAAATACAAAAAGCATCAACATGAAAAACAATGAGGAGGGACTGAGGCTAACAACAATGATCTCAAACATGCAGTAGATGACAAAACATTCAGTTGGATATTGTTCTTCTTTGATGGTGCCATATGGCTTGTGTGAAGATTTCTTTTTTTTTTTTCCTTTGCATCACTTCCTTATTTTCTCCATGTCCATTCTTCTGGAGGGTGTGTGAGGTTGCATGTATGAGGATGCATTTGAAAATGCACAGTAATGCGTTATATGCATAATTTGTCTTTCCACAGTTGGACCAGTGACATCTGAGATAATGAGATTAGTGGGAAAAGTGAGCTTGAAAGGAAAAATGAAAGAACAACTATTTTGTGCGCAAATTAAACAGGCATTCTGAATACAGATAGATAATATTTTGTTGGTTGGACAGATATCGATATAGATACAAATACTGAAATTTCTCTGCATACCCCTGAGTAAATGACTAAACCTTTCTCATGTGTACTTAAAATCAAATGTATTTTATTTGATGAATATATTTACTTTTCCAAGGAACTTAACACATCACTATAAATTTATGAAATATATTTAAAATTTCATGAGGAAAGAAGAAAGGAAAACAACATAAAATACTTTTAATAAATTATAATAAAAGAGAGAGAGAGAGGGAACAAGGGACACAATGTGTGTATGTCATTTCTATAATCATGTGTCACAATCATAATTCATTTTAGTATATCCTGAGAAAATTCAGAGATTATGGGCACATGCTTCCTGTTTTCTCCATGGGCCATGGGGCAACTTATTCCTAAAGGGAGGCACAAAGTTAGGTCTGAAGGATTACAGTTCCATGCTGCCAAATATGCCAAAAATGATATCCAATATCCAAAACAGGCAAAGTCACAGTGTCAGACCGTTGTCCTGGAATGAAAGTTCAGTGGCAGTTAGATGACCAAACATGACTTTGATGGTGACCATAACTGAGTAAAATGTTGTGTAAGTCACTTTTTAGGTAAGGATTGACTCACAGCAGTTTGATTTTACCACCCTGGTCATAGTGACATGCCAATTCAGTGTATTAATACAGTGTATTAGCTGAACATCTTTTTAAAAGGCATCTATTCCAAAGAGACCTTGCTGACTTCTGACATTGCTGCTTAATCGGTTTTTGCAGATCTATTCATTGAGTGGTGCCAATCATCAATAGATGCTCTCCAGCATATATAAAGTTGATCTATATTCTTTGTGCTGATTCAGAAGTTTGACTATATAATGAATTGGGATACTTCTCCAGAAATATGCATGGCTTGTTTTGCTGCATCTTGCATTTCCTGTCTGGCCATCTTTATGCAGTCCAGTCCCTGTGCCCAGAAGCAGTTTTTTGGCACATTCATCATCCTGCTGTCTTCCTGCTATTCTCTATGGAACACCAACTTGCGGATGGCAATGACTACTCCTTCCTCACTGGCACTACCGATGACTCCCGCTTCCCCACTGCAACATAACAAGTAATTACTCACTTTCCACAGGAAGCTAGTGTTTAGATATGAGGTAGGATGTGCTCCAGCATCTGACGTTTATGGTGAAACTTCAGCCTCTGAATCCTTATAACTAGAGTAAAACGCCTACAAATAATTAGCAATGTATTATTAGGAAACTCCCAAAAACTGTTTCATATCATATTGTTTACTTTAATTCGAAATGCATGAGACTGAGGACTGCTACTCAACAGTTCAGCTTTGGAATGTTTTATTGAGTAAGCAAGAGGGATCAAGCCAAGATGAAGTGAAGAAAAAGCATGCTTTCCACCTTAATTTGTAAAAAGTACAACACCATAGCTAAAACTTTACAAAGTTCCATCAGCACATATTAACCCTATGCATGTGGGGTTAATACGTTTTAAAAAAAATGTTTTTACATGGTAAGAACAATCACTTCCCTTTCCTCCAGATGTGTGACTTCCATCTGTCCGAGCCATCAGCATGATGCACTCTTTTCCTGTTTAAGGAAAGGAAGTGTTAGCATTTTTATTTTTAACAGAGGAAAACGAAGTAGGTCTGTAGCATTCGGTCCGACGGAAAACTGGATTTGTCTCGGCCACGCCTACTGGTGGACAGAAGACACACGCCTGGGTTGTGCTAACTAATCAGCCCAGGTGCTTAAAGGTGTGTTCTTCTCTATGGTATGAGACCGAGACTGAGAGAGTGCAAGTCTAGTTTTGAGTTTGCATTTGTGTTTTTTTTCCAGCACAGAAACTGGAAACTGAAAAGTTGGCCAGCTGAGACAGCGGGAGCTGAAAAGTTGTTGCTGTATTGTACATTTTTGTCTTGGTTATTTTAGTTTGTGTTTGTGTTGCTGCACTCTGTCTCTCCACACGGCGAATGATGGTGCACACCCGGAACTGCTGTCTCTTCCCCCCAGGGGTGTCGCACCGGCCTGTGGCAAGGTCAATTGGTAACATTGACAAACCGAATCCTGTGCTCCGGCAACTGTGTTCTTCACTCATGAGAAAAACTCAGTCACAAACCTGGCTGGGGTGGCCATATAACTTCACGTCAGTCAGACTGTTAGGTGCACCAAATGTGAGTGTGGAGATAGATATAACAAACGCTACCTAGATATCAAAGGCAGATTTCGACTGTAAAGGAGCCTCAAAAAAGCTGTGTGATTACAGACCTCTTAAACATCTGTGTGCAACCCAAAACTGCACCTGTGCTTTACGAGCAGTGGTGCTTTCTTTGTCAGTAAATTAGTAAGGGTCAAGTATCCCCTTGTTATCACCAACAAAACACAGACTAAGCTGCTGCCCTGTATTGTCTCTGTATTAAATGTGGGTTAGTTGTCCCTGTGAGTAATCCCAGGTTGTTTCTGAATTGTGACTGCAGAGACAGCACAGCTGTTTATCACAGATCTGATGGGGGAATTTCTTCCAAACTGATGGCTTCGTAAATCATATTTTACAGAAAATGCCAGTGGAGCTGCAACATTGTCACTGGCAGGTTATCCACTCTGTATAATTAATTGAAAATAGTAAAAAAAAATCCAGTTTAATGTTTCAATGTTTTGATAATATACTGTACTTCAAGGAAAAACTTGATCAGTTTCGCAGTCAGTTCACCTTCCTTGGGGTGGGGTTAATTTGTTCACTATTTTTGTTTGAATTATTACAGCATGATGCAGTGCCGTCTATCATTTCTATATTTAAAGCTCCGTGCAGTTTGGGAGGGGAAGTAAAAGCCTGGGGCAGGGGTTGAGTGAAAGCTTTGAGTGGACAGTGGAAACGATCACCGGCAAGCACGTAGCATTTCTCATTCTGTGTAACGGACACAACTGTGAATCACTCGCCTGAGGCTCACACGGAGACTGCATCCCATCTCAGGGGTTAGATGACAGAGACAGGTCCCTGTGGACACAACAAAGCAGTAAGCTTATCTGTTGCAGCTGGCCCTGCACTGTTTATCTGTCTATTCTCATGCTATTGTGCTTGCTTTCCCATAATTAAACACTCAAAAATGGTAGTGTCCCATTATGGGGTAATTAGTCTCCCAGCAGAAGGGTGGGGTGTAGGGTGCAAATATCCTTCCCACGTTTAGAGCGAGTCCCCCGCACTTTACATATTTGACAAAGATGTTGGACACCAGCTTCTCTCCTACCACCAAGCAACAGTATAGCCCCATATTCATCTACACCAAAAAACAAAACATTTTTTAGTTTTTCTATAGCACTTCTGCCAAGAGCATGACTAATGCGGTCGTGAGTAATTACACTTCAATTGATTGTGCTTCTGTTTTGCTTTTACAGCTTTATTGGTATTTTTTGAATTGCCATCTTGTTATTTTGGTGAGTTGTACATCTTACGTTTGTGTAATCTTTTTGTATTTTTCCTAACAGGCTTAACTAGTTCACAGTCGATCCTAGGTTTTCACATTCATGGTCTCTGAGTATTTACCACCCGCCTCTAGGGTTACTATTCCTCTTAACCCCGATATATGCACTTGTATTCTTATTGTAAGTCGCTCTGGATAGGTTCTGCCAAATGCCAATAATGTCCTGTAATGTAGCACAGATGTATGGCTATTTTAAAAAAACAAAGGCTATCCAATCAGAGAATAGCAATCAGATTGTCTGCTGCTGATGAGACATTGGGGGAATGGTTAAAATGGCAGGCAGTGGCTCGCCCTCCCCTTACATTGCTGTTTGCTCAACGTCGGCGAACCGCTAACCTCAAAATGTAGTGCGAGCACTTGAGAAACCCAGCACCTGCTTAAATTCTCCAGCCAGTGTTAAGGAGTAGCCGCATTGCTGGAGATGTGTTGAGGGCAGAGTCAGATTTCTCTCTGCGCAGAATGTGCTTAAACTGTGGATCCGCACCTTGCCAAGTGCGACGGCTTCGGGGAGACCGAAAGATCACGGGAGGACAGAGAACCAGTGGGTGAGGAAGGTGAGCAAGTAAATGGGTCAAGACTGGCGACTTTTGCCCCTGCGCGTGGGGCTGCACTGGAGGGGGTGTGCGAGTGGTTCCTAAGCCAGGAGTGCAGTTCAGATGAAAAAGAAGAAAAAAAAGAAAAACCCTGTCCAGTTGAATCTCAATTTCAATTATGTAATGGGAGCTGACAGTGCCCTGGCATAAAGAGACAAACCAGAAGACAGACAAGGGCCTGCATCTGGAGCCTGATACCTCCGGTCTGTCTTGGGGAGGGGGGAGAAGTCAGAGGTAAGATGTGTGCACGTCGCAGCGGGCATCAAAAATGGATGGAGGGAGAGTGTGAGTTGACGTCTTGTGCCTCCCACTCATCTAACATTCAGAGGCTAGGTGTCACAGTGGAATCAGTTTGAAGGTCGGCCCGGAAGGGTCACAGGGACGATGAGCTCCCTTTGCTTTACAGGAGTCTAATTTGAAACGGATTAGGGAGCGGCTGATTATGTCTGGATCAGGGTTCTGTGTGGCTGCGAAGCCACAGAAGCTCTTAGGCGCTGATACTGGAGAACATGAGCGGAGCAGTTCCGAAGCGATTTAAAAGCGCTAAACCTCTTACACCTTTCTTTTAAAGCTCTTAATGTGAAGTAGGATTGTGTGTTGGGATTTTTTTTCATGTGACTAACTAATTGAGATTGGCTATCTCCCTGCAGTCTTTCTCAAGTTTTTTTCTCAGTTACATACAGGGAAGGTGTTAGAACTTTAGCATTGATGCCCCTATCTGTATTATTCTTCCCTACTTCTTCATGCAAAGAGACTCATGGCGTTTTGTGTGTTTTTTGCATTCCTTACCATTCCTCCAATAAGATTGATGTCTTTTGCTGCAGGCACCAATTTCATGGTTCTGTGGCAGATTCCTGTTATTGGTGTATTATGTTTCAGAAGTGTGGTGAGAGCTGTCCAGCGAGAATGGTTTCTCTGGGTGAGAAATAATTTTTGTCGGGCCGTAAGAACAAGCTTCATGCCCCCCCCCCCACCCCCATTCCCCCTAAAAGCTGTCTTTTGCTTTCAGGAATTAGCCGTGAGTGGATTAACAAGTAGCCAGGGCAGCCAAGCCTGGGATTTCTGGTGTGCGGTGTTAAGAGAGACAGGCAGACGGGCTTCAGAACAGGTTGCCCTGGCGACCCCTTACACAGTGGGCGGGTGCGGCAGGATGAAACCCGCCCACCTGTCCAACCGGCCCCTGCGTGGCCTGGCCAAGTGGCTCCCATCCTGGGCACAGCTGTCGCTGTCCCCCGCATGCCAGGCGTGCATGACACGCTGGGCTGGGCTGGGCGAGGCACAGATGAAGAGATGGCGACTTCAGTTTTTCACAGCATGGAGCCAGGGCTGGGTCTCGGGGTAGCGTGTGGGGAACATCTGCAGGGAGTGGGCTGGGCGAAGGAGCGCATGCCCTGGAAGCCTGCCAGGCTGACAGATGCTGTGTAGCACCTGAGTGTGCCATGCCACTCTTTTCCCTCCTATGCTACAAACAACAGTCCTGAAGCATACTTCCTCCTGGCAAGCCCACCTCTCTCACTGAAAAGCCAACTCTCTCTACTCTGTAGATTAGTTATATACATTTGGGTGTGTGTGTTTGAAGATTCACAGTTATTTACTCCCCAGTGACTGATATATTTTGTTGAACTTGACAGGCTGTGTTCTCTGTACAGAGAGATCTGCTAGTTCTAAAGCGAGGACTACACAGCACTTCACCTCTCAGTGGAGAACATGCAGTTGTAGATATTTGTCTCTAAACCAAGGAAATCTACTGGTGGAATCTACATGTACTATTGCACATTCCGGTGCAGTACCTCTTTGATCAAAGGTAGAATTCTATGTAGGAGTTGCTCTGGAAACACTTTTGCAAACATCCAGTCATGCTGCTGTATATTTATATTGCTTATGGCTCCTGCTGTACTATTGCATTGCATTCCATTTCGGCATTTAGCAGACACTGTTATCCAGAGAGACTTACTCAGAGATTACCTTCTTTTTTAATAAAATCCATTTATACAGTTGGACATTTACAAGCCCAGTTCCCTAGCCATTATTGCACAGCTGCATCTTCAAAAAAGTATGTGGACACCTGAAAATCACACCAATATGCACTTGTTGAACATCTCATACCAAAACCATGGGCATTAATATGGACCGCCCTTTGCTGCTGTAACAGTCTCCACTCTTATGGGAAAGCTTTCCATTCAGCCACAAGAGCATTAGAGAGGTTGGGCACTGATGTTGGGTGTAAGGCCTGGCTCACAGTTGGCATTCCAATTCATCCCAAAGGTGTTTGATGGGATAGAGGCCTGGGCTCTATGCAGGCCAGTCAAGTTCTTCCCCACCAAACTCAGCAAACCATTTCTTTATGGACCTTGCTTTGTGCACGGGGACACTGACATGCTGAAACAGGAAAGGGCCTTCCCCAAACAGTTGCCATAAAGTTGTAAGCACACAATTCTCCAGAATGTCACTGTATGCTGTAACATTACGATTTCCCTTCACTGGAACTAAGGGGCCTAGCCTAAATCATGAAAAACAGCCTCAGTCCACGTGGCCACATAATTTTGGAAATGTAGTTTATCACTCCAAGCAAATGTGTTTGAGTGCTCTTCTTCATGAATTTAAACAGAGGTGGTTTTTCATTTTTGAAGCATTACATCTTAGTGATCAGAGCAGGTGGCACAGCTCAGGTATAACTTGCTTTACATTTTAAGCCACATGCTTTACCCCAAGGCAGAATTCTCAGAACTGGCCTGAAAACCTGGGCTCCAGATGGCAAAACGTGATTCGCTTGCCATCTCTCCTCAAAATCAACAACACTCTCACCTCTTCTCCTGAAGGTTCCCCTCTCAGTCCTCAGACTCTGTTAGAGAAATAAAAACTCTCCATACGTATGGTAACTATGAGTTAAGATTAGCTCTCTGCAATAAAGCAGGATCGCCAAATAGATATAAATATAGGTCTGGGTTTCACTGACATGTGTCCTCATCTTTGACTTACAAAGAAAATCAATTGTTTACAGACAGATGTTATGGACAGACAATCACAGAATTCAGGCCATAAGAAGGAAATGTATGTAACTGCAGTGGTAATTTGTTTGGAACTTTGAGTAATGAACATACAGTAAACATTTATTATATTTTGTTGATTCTTCGACAGAAATGCTCTTTTAATTTCAGTGACCAAGTATTGTTACTCAAAGAAAGAAACATGAGGGTGGTTGGTGGGTGGTTGGTGGGTGGCTCATCCTGTAAAGCTGCTGTTCTAGTTTTTGGATAGGCCCTGTGGTCCAGTATAGAATCCGGACCAGCAGTAACTGGCCATATATATGGAGGGAGGATATCAGTCAGTGGGACGTCCATGTCTCATTGCACACCAGTCAGCCAATCTGGTCCATCGAGTGCTCACAGTCTGCTTGCACAAGCTACACATGCTGTCCTCCTGAAACGCAGTTTCTGTGCCAGTTAAACTGGAGGATGTGGGGTTCTGACATCATTAGTCTCAGAGGACTGCATGCATTACTTATGCTGTTCTGAACTTACAGGAAGTTGCAGCGATGAACAGACAAATTGGGCATTCCAAACTGAGGGAAAGTTGGAGTAAAAATCTTTTTTTAAGTCCATATTTACACAATTTTACATCCCTTTTCCACTTTAGCACTTAATGCTGGGAGAGTTCCTTTACTACCTGATTAAACGCAAATACTGATGAGAGTGAATTTATAAGCTACAGCTGTTACTTGGCACAAATCACACAGCCTGTCCAAAGATATTTAAGTGAACTTCAAAGGGTTTCTATTGTTTCAAGGGAACATTGCTCTCCATTTAGACTCACTGAGGCAGGTGCTGACACTGTACACTTTTTTCTATGTTTCATGTGCAGCGCAACAATTTGTTGAAGACGGGCTCATTACTTGATTTAAGGCAGAATTGTTAAGCATAAACTGATTGGATGGTTACAGTACTTTTCAGTGTTCAGAGCTGAATCGTGTTTTTTTTTAAACCTTTGGAGCAACACATTAATAAAAAAAAAAACATGCTTTGTGGAGCTGGGACATTTATAGGTCTTTTTCTACTCTAGAGACAGACTGAAATTGAAAATGACATCATATTGTTGGGTACTGTTTGAATTTTATGAAGTGCAGCTTCATTTTTTTGAAGTGCTATCTTACTGCATATTGATGCTATCGGTTCAAAGGCTGATGCTTCCTCTTAAAGTTGAAGGCTTTCAAACCGAGGGTATGACTGCTGTACTGTAGAGTGATCTGATGTCATATTAGAGTGGTCAGTTTTGATTCTCTGTTACATCACCAGCACTGCATATCTCCTGGATGTTCAGTGAAAAGATCTGTCTCATGAATTGTCACTGGAAAATCAACAATGATATAGCCTACTGTATACTGTATCTTTGCTTTGTACATTGAGGCATTAGTCATCTCATTGTACTAGACAAAAACAGAATATTTCCCAGAGGCGTATTTTGTGACTATATTCTGTCAGAGCTTCTGGGAGGCATTTCCCTTTTTTCCAAAAGAGCATCTCAGTTTTCTGTGCGATGGTATCAGGCATTGGACCTATTAAAGGCTAAATCAAAGGCAGCTAGTCACTGATGATATAGAGTCAAATTATGCTACAGATAGGCCTATACAACAGTCCCCAAATGTATAACATTCATAATTAAGGCTTTCATCTCTCCAAGACATCAGAACTCATTACCCTTTAATTCCCCAGTAATTAGCATTATTTATTTTAAGATTTGATTTGTTTTCTATATTTCAACATATTTTTCCCAGGCTTTATTTTTGTTGCAGTTGTTGTACTCTTAGGGGAAATTGTTATACACGCTATATAACCCTAAAGAATCCCTTTTTTTAGCATATGTGACCACCGTATCACTATGATTCTAATAACAATCCATAATATTGACATTTTTAGTTTGTAGTTAAAACGAGACGAGTGGATTCTCTAAATTTGCCAGTCGCTGCATATAACTGAATGCTCTACATTCAATTTGTTGTGTTGCTCGAATGAAATGAGTGCAAAATAAACTATTGGCAGACTTTATCGTCGTCTGTTGCGGTGAATTATTTAAGCCTCGACTGTCTTGCTAGAATTGAGAGTATCGTCTGGGTTGCGTTGGAAGCAATATGGACAATTCACTAAAAGCTTCGAGGAGAGTATTAATCCGGCTCAATCTTCATTTATCTATAAAAGGAAAGGAGACTTGTATTTTTCAGAAAATTTGCCCTGGCTACTTTGGATGATATAACCAAGAATTTACTCGTAATTCATTCTGTGGTCATTGCAGGGACACAATATCTGTAATTTTGTTTTCTCTTTTTGTGACTGTCTATTGCATGCGTCTTTTAATGTCGCAAGTTTAACATTTCAGGTCTTACAAGCAGAGTTTTCGGAAGTATCGCATTTGTTCTCCTGTAGGCTATAAGTTAACAAAAAAAAAAGAAGAAAAAAAAGACATTTCTTTTGCAAGTAAAATGCATTGAAAATGTGACCTCACGCTCTCCAGCCGATGACAGAGCTAATGGAGAGGCATGTGAAAGTGAAGTGGAATGCTGAAGTCCAGCCCAACAGGCGACAGGAATGGCGATCATGACGCTCTGGAGCCACTACGGACTAGTAGAGGATTTGTGCTCAATTTTTAGCTTGTGCGACCACGACATTTGAACGCTACAAGGCAAGAGTGATCCCGACATTCTTTTCTCTGAACGCTCAAGCGCTTATAAATCGAACTCGCAGGTGTAGCCGACTGTAGGCTACTTACCACCGGGCCTGTCATATAAAGTTACTTCTCCATGCACCACATAGGCCTGTGTTTTAATTTTTAAAAATAAATAAAAGAGTAAAAATCCCATCCATTTTTGCAGTGCACTTCAAAGCATGTCTGCGTCACGCGGTGTCAACTGGACTGGGGATGACAGCGATGAGGAACAAGCTGTGAGGGGACATTCCTGCTGCTTAATGTGAAAACCCCAAGTCAGTTTGTCCTAGCGCTGCCCATCTGAAAGTTTCAGGGCACTACACTTTGGACCGATAGCTGTGCCCCAAAGCGTAAAACTTGAAGCTATATTTAACCCGCTTCTTGAGTAGGCCTATACGCTTACTTACAAGGGGGCCTGACATAAAAACACAACATTACCAAAACAAAAGACAAATGCATACAGTCAGCAAAAGTATAGCTAGCCTACTGATTATTATCCTTCGGTCAGGTTTTCACATGGATAGACGTTTCATGAACGTAATTTTACGTGCCTGTATATTTATTGATTCACATGATTAATTTTATAGCTTTTTTTACACTTCGATATTTCATTTAATTGCATTTTACTTGATGCAATATATAATTAAATAGCATTTTATTTGATGCAATATTAAATTAGTTTGCATTTTATTCGATTTAACTGCCATTTACATTGTAGGTTACTAATATAGGCTAATAGATTCAGCGTTTAATATTTTTTTGTTAATTCCACTCACCCCTCTTAACTATTCACTTACAAGAGGAGATGGCATACCAACCTGCTATGAAAGAACATTTTACTGCGCAGTGTTCTTTTTTCTCATTTCTACTTTGTCGCAAGGGACGGATATTAAGAGCACGTAGCCTTTGTGGTTTGTGAAATTAGCTGTGTGGTATTATGCTTTAAATTGATTGAATATTGATGACAGGTGACGTTGTGGCAGATTCAGGCTGCATGATAATGGGGCCACTTGTCAGATGAGATACCGCACAGCTGACATCTCAAGAACACTTGGTCTACTTCATGTGACACAGACCCATGTCTCTCTTGTACATGACAAATGAACAAACCACACAACACGGTGTTGCGATTATCTGCTAAGGGTGTTCCCCATCAGATTATAAATATGCTACACAATTCAATGATGCCATATGATAGGCTACTGTGTAGTGTTCCTAATGTAGTCGCATCACATGGCTGAACTTGCACCTGGTTACCTGGCAACAGGGGTGGCTTATTTTCTGTACTCAACGGTTACACTTTCGGTCTTCACAGCAGGAGATAAAACGTCGTGACTGTACTACTGAAACGCGAAAACGATGAAAGGAGGGAGGTGAAGGGACTAAAGACTTCACAAGAAACCGTGCTCCATCTAGTGGGCGCACAGTTCAATAAAAATAGTCTGCTGTAGAATCAACTGAAAGGTAGGCCTACCCGTATTTATAGCCTACTCCGTATTGGTGTATTTTGTGTTTCCTCGTGTGTTGTCGATTTTACGTTTTTCTAATTATTTGCATAATTGTTGTTGTTTTTCAGTTTTATCAGTAGGCTAAGTACTTTATTGCATTGTCAATTAATTTCCGACTCTGATTTCATCAGTCTGACTGAAAAATAAGGCCGTCGACAGTCTACTCACTTTCGTAACTGTAGGAAATGAGGCCGATGCTCCATACCTCTCACAACTCTTTTGCAAGGCATCTTCATAATCCCAATCATCATTGTTATTATACTTAGCCTATATATTATGTTATGTCTGCCGGTAATCAAGGACAAATTATATTAGAGAATGCATTGTATAATACAGTCATTTGTTATTTTATTATTTCACTTTATATTATTATTATTATTTTATCTAATTGGTTTTTATGGTAATATGTATTGAATAAAAAATACAGCAATTTAATGTAGTGTTAATTATATGTGTAGTTGGTTTCCTATTTACCATTTGAATGTTAGATTCATAACTTCCAATTGAATAGATTTGCCCTTTGTAGGGCAAATTAAAGTTAAATATAAATCAGACATAATGTAAATCATGAGACTTCACATTTTTCTTAAATATGAAATGATTAATGAATTGTTTCAGATAAAATGTAAAAAAAAACTACAAAAACAAAAAACAAAAATAAAACAAAGACGATCACATATTAAATTTCGTTTTCATAATTGTGCTAATTAATTGACATGTGTAGTTGCTTTGGGTATGTGTTCACAGAAATACATGAATCCTGTTACGCTGTCCACATGTGCATCAGTGTCTGTGCTGTTATTTCATATTAGACATACTCATAATAAAGAAAGTCATTTACTGTCACTTGATTTGCTTTGAACGTTTCAAACAAAATTACAGAGCAAAGAAAGAAAAAAAATCCCATTATTGCATCAGATTAAATTAGACACAGTTCTATGTAGGTGAATACAAATTTCCAGGAAAAGGTAAGAAAATGAAATGAGCAGAACAAAAATACCCAATGAATCTTAAATTTTCCTATTTGCAAAAGCGTACTGCCTTTTTGCTCATCAGTTCTGTTTTGTTACAAAGCTTTAAAAAATGTAAGCACCATAAAATGTGTCATGCTTAAATGTACAAGGTAGCCTGACTTGTATGTCAGAGCGTTACCTTTGTTAAGATGCCTGATTTTGCCTGATTGAAACGTCACTGGGAGGTGCCACGAGTAACCGAATGAAATAGCTACAGGGACAGTGTGAATTCCACCAGTCAAATTGCACCCTTATGCTAGCCGAAGTGACTGTACAAAGCTCAGCAGTGTCATTTATGTTTTAACAGAGCACCATAGATTCAACCGGACAAGAAAATATCGCCCCACTTTAGGTTCAGCTGTTTTGCCAAGAGCAGTCACATGCATTTAATGGGAAATGTCCTAACATTAATATTCTGTACTATATAGAATTAATATACTACATACTGAAGCTATATTCAAGCACTTCTAGGTGTGTGTGTGTGTGTGCATGCTTGTGTGTGTGTGAATAAGCAGCTCTAATACATTCCTCATTAAAAGTCGGTTTACTACCATTGTTCATTTATGCCATTATGTGGATGAGATTACCTAGCCTATATTTTGTGCTTATGCTTGCAGTGTAAATATTCATAATCTTGTGGAAGGTGTAGACTGTTCAGCAGTGGGTTCTGCAGACCACGGCTGCTGTGTTTCCCAAGTGATAATCTCACAGGTCCACTGAATCACAAAGGTCCTTCCATTGAGGGAAATATTTAGTATTATTGGTTAAAAACTCAAACTTCAAAAAATTGGGATTTATATAGTTTCACGGGTTAAGGATGCCTGCTCAGCTACTACATCAATCAGCTATGTCATCTCCATCTGATACATTTTTTTATTCTTATTCCTACAATCCATTTATGGATTTTAATATTTACATAAGCAATTCTGATTAAGTACCGTGCTCAAGGGTACAACAGCAATACCCCACATGGGGATTGAATATTCATCTTTGAAATTATAAACCCTGTTCCCTAACCATTATGCTACACTGCTGCTGTGTGTAATTCAATCTCTAGTTGCAAACCACTTTGTTAAATACCCACTTTCCTATACTCAAATCTGTAGTGTTCGCATGTGTATTATAATAAAGCATTGACTGGAATATCAACATATACAGTTTTTTTTCATGGAATATGCATGAAATAAATTGAAGTGCTGATTAATTGTCCTGATTTATAATCAGAATTAATTTTAATGGTGTCGTCTTCTTCAAAATTATTTAATCTTGTTTCTCTAACTGAAGAATTAAGTAAGAATTTAAAAATGAGATTTTTTAAAATTATCAGATGTGGATGTCAGCATGAGAAGTGGATGGATTTAGTGAACAGACCTTACCAGGCCGACATCTTGTTTCTGAGATGGAAGATAAAACCTGCTGTAAAATGTATGTATGATTGACACACTGGCAGGTGTTGCCATCTGTAGAACTGTGTGTAGGGGTTGGGCAGGCTAATGGCTCAATCATTGAGCAAGATATGAAATTTCACAGCACTTTGACCAGGTTAAATGGGAAAATGACCAGAAAGCTTACATTCGCAGTAAGAATTCTGACTTTTATCTGGCACTAAAAATGCTATTCAAGGTGCCTTGCAGTTAGACTCAAAATTTTGGTCTCGTGACAGTTATTAATTCATTCTTGAAATAAGTGACTGTTTGCTGGATAGATAGAAACTTTTCTGGTCCCATAAGGAAATTTCTGCATAAAAATAGCAAGATGTGTGACAGTTGTGAGCACAAATTAAGATATTGATTGCAGTCCTCAGAAAAAAGGCTTGCACTCACTGTAGTGTGCTCTCTTGAAGACTCTCAGTGCTTTTTGAATCCTGACCTCTTGCTTGCAGATATTTGTACATCTTCCTTCCGCCACGTAGTCTAAAGATCCCCTGAGCTTAAACTAACACCAGGCTACACATAGATTTGTTTTTACTTCCTGATGGGATTTACACTGTAAAAAAGAGCCTGCAGTATAATTACAGTAATTAATTGGTTGTAATTATGTTAAAACTACCAGCAACAAAGGGAGTGTCACATGCAATTGTATAATATTTTAATATACGTATACTGACATACACTGTATGTAAAGTGTTTAGGGCTCTTCTGTTGTATGCCTTCCTTTGGAATATCATTCAGTTATTGTTAACCTGTTAAAGGAGATAAATATTAATAGGCTGGACTGGATTCAGAGCTGCCACACCCTAAATTAATATTAGATCCTACTTTCCCAACTGTTAAATAGAGTACTTTCTGATATTTCAATGTTTCATTGGCAGGTCTGCCTGGAGGAAGGTGTGTGGAATGATTTAAAAGTGTGTGTTTTTAAACTTTGTCAAGTAATCTTGGAAAGGTGCTATATAAATATAAATCATTGTTATTTTTATTTTTATAATTATTAATGTCCCGTCACCTCTTCTGGAGGCTCGATTCATACCTGTTTGCAGAGTCGCTCAAAATCAGCTCTCCAAAAATGGTCAATTTTTCAATCAAAAACAAACTTGGCCCAGCCACAGATAACCTGGCCTGACAGGTTGGCATGGCCAAGTGAAAATAGAAGCGCTTTTCCCGACAGTCGCACTGCAGAGCCAATTATACTTACAGCACTTGTCTTTCCTTTCATACTGAGAATGTTTCCTTTCAAGGAGACGGCAAGAAAGTTCCGCATTGCCCTGTTTGGCCGGGTGTAAAGCATTCTTAGATGTAATTAATAATCCTCATCTTTGTTTCCAGTCATTGTTGCTTTATTTTTATAAAGTAATAATGTAATAATAAATATATACCATTCTTTTGAATATACACCATTTGTGTTTAATCTGTTTTAAGTTCAATATACAAAACAATGTTCTTATCTTTCTGATGTGTTTTGTGTGGCAGAGTACTGTTTTTCTGCATTTTAACTATTTTATTCTACATAAGTGTATGGCAGAGCTGACCCTGGAGTTTTGGTGGCTCAAAACAAGTAGGTTGTTGTGGCCCCAATGTGTTCGAACATAAATCACACCCACCACTTAACAGCTATTATGTGGTCCAGGACCATGTGGCCCTAAACAATGGCCTTGAGTGTATATGCCAGCAGCCGGTTCTGTTGTATGCGCAGTTTCCATTTTAGCAAGGTGTTGAATGTTGTTGATGATTCAGATTTCTTTATTAGTCATGTTAAAAAGAATAAATTTGACTTTTCTGTGCATATAGCAGAAACAAATAGAAAGAAAGTAAAACATTTTAAGGCACAATACAAAATGTACAAAAAATGACCAGATACAGTACATACACACAGGACTGTTTGCAAGTACTCAGTAAAAACAGTCCCAACAGGCCTAGAATTATTTTTCTTGAGGAGTTCTGAAAGATGCCCTGCATTTGCTGGGATGACTAGACCGCAGTGTTTTGCCCATCATCACAGGCCTTCAGCAGACGCTCTTATCCAGAGTGACTTACACAGCTTTTTACATCGCATTTACATTGCATCCATTTATACAGCTGGATATATACTGAAGCAATGCAGGTTAAGTACCTTGCTCAAGGGTATAAATGACAGCAACCTACCTGGGAATTGAACCTGAACAAAAACAGTTCCCTACCCATTATTCTGTAATGCCAAAATATATTCATTATTTATTAAATATTATCCACCATGCACATCCGCAGCTGTTTTATAGATTGAAATAAATTATAAGAATACAGCATAAATAAATAATTATGATAAAAGAATGACTGTTGGTATATGATGTCAGATAATCTTACCTTTCTCATTGATAAAAAAAAAGTCTTCATTTTTTCATTTAAAATAAAAAAAACATTTGTACAATAGAATCAACACTTTTTTTTCTGAGATACTTTTCATATGAAGAATTTTGAAAACAGTACTTTTAATTGTCTGCATCTTCTCACAAGTAAGGTCCAGTGGCTAACGTACTGACCCTATCAATAATCAACATGTTTTTCATAAAATAAGGCACCTGAGGGACAGTCCTTCCATTTCCCTTCCATTATGGCCCATTAATGTTTCTGTCTAAAGGTCTCCATCTAGTGAAGGAGAAAAGTAAAAGCATCTGGCTGGCACAGCAGAGTCTCATTCAATGCCACTCTCATGTATACAGACTTTTGCAGTCTGATTTGATGCCACTTTCATTTGTGTACGCTTTTATATACATGACACACCTGTTTAATCAAGTTCATTCTCAGAACAGTGAATGTATTGCATCCTGTCCCACTCTGCATCCTGTCCTAATCCAACCAAAGACTGTATATGAATGTGCAGCTTCTTACCCATTCTGGCCAACAGCATGTGAAGTAGCTTTGTGTAACCAGACCTTGAAATCTCCAGCATCCAAACAGGCTGCTATTTAATTATCCTGACTCATGACATATAAGATCTATGAAAGACATACATCCAGACCATGTTCTGACATTCCATATAAAAGAGCTACCATTATCTACTCTAATTGCTGACCTAACACTAGGCCATGCTGCAATGTCCTTTATATAGAAAAGATGAAAATCTCCCTAAAACCACCAAAACCATAAACTCTCCATAAGCACTGCCAAACGGTCTGATGTCAACTGAGCATTCCCGCATGCACACCCTGTCTGCAGTAAAGCCATCCCATACAGTATTTGAATGCCTGCTTTTGCAGAAGACCTGACGTATGTTCCTTCAGTCCTGGATGGTTAATTTCAGCTCATATCAGCCGAGGTCATAGTGGCTGAAGATACTGATCTCTCTACTGAGCTGTATGCCTGCTTTCATAAGTGGCAGACGATGTCTCTTCACCCTCACAGACCTGAAGCGATTACTCTGGGAGTGTGTGGGTCTGATTTGCTCTACAGGTATACACTAGAGGGCAATATTTGATAAATCAGCAACCCCTGGAGTTACTGCTGATGCTGCATAGACAGGCTTGAAATATCGTCTCATTCTTGCGGAGAATTTTTATAATGTGTAGCTTTATAGGACAAATTGTTTCCTGAGGATAAATGGTAAATCTAATTCACTAAAATCAGAAAGTTGGGTTTTTCAAATGTCTGCACCATTTATCTGGGTTGGCTTTGAATGCATATATCTAAATGAACATAATTCATTTAGGAGACTTCATGGATCTGTTTAGCAAAGGCCAAACTGTATGTGACATTGAGTTAGTTATGCGGGTTAGAATCTGTATGAACATACCTATTCCTACCATTTCCACTGTGCACAAGATTTACATTAAACTTTTCCCTGGAGTGTGTTTAAGAGTCATAAAAGCATCATAAAACAACACCGGCTGATCACAATGGATTTGAAATCAGAAAAAGAAGCAGTAGTTCTTTCTGAACCATTTGCTAAGTACATGACATTACATCATAATTTTAAAAAGTTATTTTTCTTTTTCTATCTTCTCATTTCTGTATCAACAGAAGCCAGTGCCTGTATTATAATCAGAGCTGTGAAATTTTTTTTTGGAATTTTGAAACCTGGAGACTGTTAGCTGGGCATTAGCAACCCATAAATCATTTCTTTAGATGTCTGTGGAAGCAGGGCTGTTGTGACATTTTAGCTAGTCGTAAGTGAACGACAGTGACCTTTTTTCCTACGCTCCAGCCAAGCTTTCGGTGCCTTGCCTGGTGAGAAGTGAAAATCAACGTTAATAAGGTGTAATGTGAGATCATTTTCATTTTGAAGGCTGCAACTAAAAATAAGTCCAATGTGCGATATGCAAGCGCAGATTTTTCATTACGCCAGCGATCACATTCCTCGTGGAAAAACAAGGGGTGTGAGGCCCGATATTTAAGCCTAAGAGTGGTGTGAGAACAACGCGGCATCGCTTTCCTCACTGCTAGACTATTACAGTCAACCCAGATGCAGCTGATTTTAACTCTTTCTCTCTCTCTCTCTCTCTCTCTCTCTCTCTGTCACCCTCTTTTGCACTCAGTTACTTGGATGACATTATTAGGGGTTAGTGTGTACCCAAAGGCACAGTGTGCACCCAAAATCTCAGCCTACACTATGTCCTCTCATTTCCATCTGCTATCTGTCTCTTTATTCTTCTGAATTCTCTTTTCTTCGCAGAGGCCTCATGGTGTGACTTCAGCCATTCTATACTGAGGTCATCCTCAAGGTTACATTTTGAGCAGGGGGGAGTAGGCCTATTATATACATGCATCTGATTAGTGCAGGTCTGATAATTAAAACTCAAAGTCAGACACACAGTGGCTTTAATCATGGCCAATGACAGGAATGCAGGCATTTATATAGTGAGTAATAGCAGGATTGTATTGGGTGAATTTAGTGAAATTTAGTGAAATTCACTAAAGAGGCAAAGCTGCTGTGTCATCAGTTTTCTTTCATGAATAATGGTCAACACAACAGCCATTTAATCTCCCATTAGACCCTGCTGAAGTGCAGCCAATTTACCACCATTCAGGTATGAATGCAGCCCAAATTATGCACAAGGGCACCATCTTAGCCTGTCTCTGGAGGCATCTTCAAGATTTTAAAATTATTGTGCGGTTAACTCATTTCAGCATAATTGTCGTTTTTTAAGGTCTTCACTTTCCTGGCAATACAATGAAAACACTCCACCGAGAAAATATACTTTTGCCCCAAGTGATTTTTTAGGAACAATAGAAACTTTACCTTCCGCTTTGTTTATCAATAGAAGTGTGCCGGCCTTCCAAGCTTATACAAAATAATCAATTTTTTTTAAACCAAAATATAATCGCCTATAAATTAAATTGTATTCCAGTAGTGAGTGCTTTTTTGCTTGTGGATGTGTGCATGTTGAATGTGCATTGAGAACAGCCAGGTAGTGGCCAAAAGGTGGAAACGCCAACATAAATAGGGTGTTGGGTTACCAAGGGCTGCCAGAACAGTTTGTATCCACCACGGGATAGAATCTACCAGTACCTAGAATTCTGGCCATGCCCAACAGGCAATAAATGGGATGAAAGTGATCACTCCAATTCATTAGGTAATGATCAGGATTGAATTTGCATCCCACACATTACAGAACCACCAGAGCCCTTCAATGCTGGGACAAAGCATTCACGCTTTAGGTGTGAGCCACACATGCATTCACTCGTCTGTCAAAAACACGATGAAGGGTGATTCATCTGACTTTAGCTTCAGTGCTCAGCAGTCAGCTGCCTGTGCTCTTTGCACCAGTGTGTTTGCAAAAGGGCACTGGCAGATGTAATGATGTCTGTGTAGGTTTGTGCACTGAAACCTGATGGTATCCTGCTGTTCTTAACTAAACTGCCTGCTCATGCCCTATATTGAAAATGGCAGTCAATTGATTTAGAGTTGCTCACCTGTTTAGCCTAACACTTCGAACAAATGGACTGACATCACGATCCAGGAGTCAACAATTCTGACCACAGTTGCCCTTTGCTGATTGTTTCCCTCAGAGTTCCATGTCGACATCACTCGAAGACACGGTTCTTCATCGAGCTTCAGCAAATTGAGCTGCCATCATCACTGAGTCTCCTGCCAAACCTGTCCCACAAACCATGCCTCTTCCAATGTCTCTGAGATCTTGGTATGGTGGGATGCTGGTTGCTTAATTGACTCAGGAACCACACATTTTATACCAGCATTATTACCTCAACTAAATAATACAAATAGTATGTTCTTAACCTGTCCTGCATTCTGTATTACCTCAGTAGTATTAAGTAAATCACATGCACCTGCACACATACAGTACATCTGCTCACGAGCACACATATGTTCATGACTCTCATCAAAGCTTTCTTGGTCATTCCTCATATGAAGGGGACTAACACTCCTTTCTTCCACTTTAGAGTTGCCATTGCTGACGCGTGTTGCCTGGCAATCCAATCCTGTTGGGTTCACTGTTATGAATTAGAACCTTGTAGTATGTCTCCTGGGATCTTGAGTCACCAGCATGAGCTCAACGTTACCATTGAGTCACTAAGAATCAACCTCCATAGGTAACCATTCTTCTTTTTTTCCCTCTGCTGCACACCTTGGCTCTGGGGGTACAACGTACATCAGCTCCACGTATGCACACAACTATTTATTCTCTCTCTATTAGCAGAAAGGAGCCAGATTACACTGATGTATGCCAGAACGCATGTTATCCAATTTCTTTCAAGGTATATATATATATATATATATAACTACATAACGTTTGGGACAAACCTGTATTTTTTCTTAATTTGGTTCTGTACTCAACAATTTAATTTGGTATTTAAACAATTCATATGTGGTTAGATGTGCAGTTAAGTGCAGATTTTCAATTTTTATTCAAGGGTGTTTTTATACATTTTGGATTCACCATGTAGAAATAACTTTTTATTTGTATATAACACCTGGCTTCACAGGTGTTTCTGATTAGTCAGGTGTGCTCAGTTGCT
The DNA here is from genome assembly GCF_018555375.3 of Anguilla rostrata. Lineage (NCBI taxonomy): Eukaryota > Metazoa > Chordata > Actinopteri > Anguilliformes > Anguillidae > Anguilla > Anguilla rostrata. The sequence goes on along the minus strand of NC_057941.1, from coordinate 22,302,191 downwards.
TCTTTACTGCAAGTATAAGAGAGCTTTCACTGTCTAGTCTTGATTCTAAGCTTTTGTTTGCCTTTGGAGTTTGTTCTGGCGTAATTGGCATAAGGACCAGTGAAATGAAAGTCAAGGAAGCCATTATGAGGCTGATAACTATAAGAAAAACAGAGACAAACCTTAGGCTTATCAAAATCAACTGTTTGGAACATCATTGAGAAGAAAGAGCACTGGTGAGCCCAGTAATCACAAAGGGCCTGATAGGCCAAGGGAGACCTCTACTGTTAATCACCGAAGAATTCTCACCATAATGAAGAAAAATCCCCAACCTGCCCTATTCATTCTGCTGCTCCTATCAGAAATTACATCATCAATGAAGACAAGTGAGCCAATGAAGACATGTAACAGCCATGTATACCCAAATGGTAACACCCCACCACCATGTTTCACAGATTAGGAAGGATGCTTTGGATCTTGCGCAGTTCTTTTCGGCCTCCATACTTTGCTTTGCTTTTTTTCACTGTGATAATAAGTATTATTATTATTATTATTATTATTATTATTATTATTATTATTATTATTATTATTATTATTATTATTATTATCATCATCTCTACATCATGAAACCTATGCACTTGTTGTACGTCGCTCTGGATAAGAGCGTCTGCTAAATGCCTATAATGTAATGTAATCTAAATGAATTATATTATTGGATTTTTAGTGAAGTGATTCAGGGGTACAGCTGTAGTGCGTGATCACTCCTCCAAATGTTTTTTATAGACCAATGCTTGCGTTTTTTAAAAATCCGAAATGATACAAGCTGGAGGACAGAACAAGCAGTTCTCTTGGTACTCCAGTCTGAATGACAGATTCATTACACTGTACAGCACCAGGTCCCTCTGACTCAGTGAAATGAACCTGCATTCCCTCGGCGTGGCACGGGATTTCTAAAGGCATGACAGGCTGATGGCAGCATGCCCTGCTGTGAGTAAAATGGAGGCACATACAGAGAAATTCACAAAGAAGAAACACCAACTCAGTGAAAGCCTGTCATTCCCAAAAATATACAAATTCATTGTTTATTTTACTTGACAGGGAGAAGCATGATTTAATATTTATCCATTATGAAATATAATTATTGTTATGATTTTGTACTGTATGTATTGTATGGTCTCATCAAAGGCTGTATTCCTACACAAGTACCTTCTTGGGGATTTTAAGGAAGAAATGTTCTGTTGAAAAAAGCACTGTTAAATCTTCCCTGAAATATATTTGGAAAAGAAAAAGACAAACAAACACGCAACTGTACTGGCATGAACTATCAAACTCAGCAGGTGGGTAAATTGTCTTTAAAAGAATACGTCATTCCTGCTGGAGATGCAGCAGCATCACAGCAGCCCCCATACTGGGCCTCTGCAACACTCACAACCCGTATGTGTCACACGAGCACTAACATCTTTGAGGTCAAGCCCTCTGGGTGAATCACAGGCAAACAGTGTTTGTCCCTGGGGTTCCAGCATCAGCTTTTTATCCAATGTCAGTTTTCCTTTGACCGAGACTGAGGTGAATCTATAACCAGATTTGAGCTTTTTTCTCCTAGTTTCGACTGCCTCACGGCATAATCTCCATGAATTCAAGACAGCGTCGACAACCCCTCCCAAGCAGACTGCAGTTACCTGACTGGCCAGGGGAGGTCACTGGTGAGCGCTGAGGTGAGAGAATGCTGAAACGTTGGGCTCACTCCAATCGCTAATTTTAACTTACTTGCTTCCTTTCCTTGAGTCCTCCACCCATTGGAGGAAGCAAGGAAAGGAAGAAAGGGAAGGACATGGAGACAGACGAATCAAAGAAACAGTATTGGGGTATTATTCAAGCATCTGTTTGAAGCCATGTCAATTACACAAGTGGCAGATGGGGAGAGGTTGATCCACTGATTTATCATTTATAAGTCTTGCGTTCCGAAAAAAAATACTTCTGCAAAGGATGCACTCATGTTCCCTTTCTCCTAGCTACTCGAGCCTTGCTCTTTGAAGCAGCATTTACAGTAACAAGTTGGAATCTCCTTGAAGATGGCAGGCCTTAATCGAAGGACCGAGGAGGCAAGGTCAGATAAAATAAGCGAATGGAATGAACCCCCATCCTCCCTGGGTTATGACGTGGCCACTTATCCCAGCCGCAGTCGGTACAGGCGAGAATGCCGTATCAGACAGTGGGGCACACCCATTGACAAGGACACTGTCTTAGCAAGATGAACCACTCAACAGATCCCTTTCTTAAACTATTTATATTTATACTATCGAAATTAAGTTTGAAAACTTAAGTTTTGGAGGAAGGATTACACCATCACACCTTCCTATTACTAATGAATGCAAGTATATAATGGATGTAATTACTGACCCATCCTCCTTCTGTGCTGTGATTTGCACATCCCTCCTCCTCCACCACCATTTACTTTCTTGTTCCTGTCAACAATAAGTACCTTATGACTTAATTGAATGTGAAAGCATGTGGATATGACAGTGTGAAGTTAGTGTGAAGTACAGCAGGACTCACTCATCCGCTAACTGCGGGAGAGATCTCTTCCATGGCTCTCACAGAGGAGAGGGCATGTTTCTTCTGAAAGCATTCGTTAAATTTGTATCATGAGGCAATGGTTCATTTTAACGTTGTTGCTAATTTACCATTAAGATCATAAGAGAGAGTGCCTGAGCACTGTCCATGTGAGGGGATCCTGGGTTCAGTTTTATGGGTGGTCAAATGCTGTTGCACCCTGGGGCACTTTACATAAGTTACATACACTGTGGTAGATACCCGGCTATATAAATGAGTTACACAATGTGTACAACACTGCATCTTAAGTGAGTCCCAGATAATGACAATCACTTCTCAAGTAAGTGATAATTGATCTAGGTTTGGCATGAATTATAGATGTTTGTTTGTCCATGGAGCATGGCATTGCAGGTTAACTTGGTGATGGGATAAACTGGAGACATATTCAAGAGCACCAAATTGTAAGACTAATTTTAAAAACTGAAACGGGACTGAATTAAACATCGGGTTCCAGAAAGTTGCAGGCATGGCAGCTGAGAGAGCAATGCTATGAAACAGTGCACATTATACGGTGGCCAACTGCAGCATTCTTGCAGTATGCTACCCTCCCAGGCTCCCATCAACCTAGTGGTGCCAACGTTCCGCATAACACACCCACGGAACACCACATGAGGAGTGTTGTAAAATGTGAAAAACCGTTTGGTTCGAACTTCCTGTTCGAGAGCCAGAACATTCAACACAAAACATTATGTCCTGCCTCCTGAACCGCAGATACAAAAAAAAGTGTGAGACACCCACCTGAGCACAAGCCAATAAGATTCCCCCTCAAAACTTGCAACTGGTCAAATGAAAGTTTATAAATGTCTTCTGATCTGTCCTGGAAACACCTCAGATAGATCTTGCTATTCCAATACAATTATTTCACCCCCAATGGTTACAGGCTAACTCTCTTTAACTTTCTACCAGAGGTTTGTAAAGTACTGACAACCTGGGCCCAAGTATTGTTTCTTGAAAGAACATGTATTTTAGTTTAAGTAGAAGTAGACCTCCTAAACATTACTTGAGTAAGAGTGAAAAAGTATCTGGTCAGAAAACTACTGAAGTACTGAAGTGTGAAAAAAGATATTATTTTATTTATAACACTTTAACTATCGAGTGACATATGTGGTATACAAATTCCACATTTATTTCATGTTTTTTTCCATTCTCTCTAGTTAAAGTTACAAAAATCAGCATGTATTTCTCCCCAACATCTTAATGAACACTTAACTCTTTTATATCCGTAGTGTTACGTTCCTTTGCTCTTTGAATCTGCGCGCATGTCTCAGTCCTGTAGGAGTTGCTGATTAGGGCCTGATTGCTGACGATGCGCACCTGTGTCCACTTAACAGCCAAGTGGATAAGGCCTGAAGATGCCTCAGTTCAATGGACTTTTTGAGAGATTCCTTTTTGACTCAGACCCCTTTTAAGACGCTCTTTGCTTTTTGTGTGTTGTCCGTTGTCCGTTGTAGGTTGTAAGTTGTAGGTTGTCAGGCAGTTTCCTTGTTTTAACACATTTTTAGATGGTTAGGCCAGATCTTGAAATAGGTTGGAAGATCAGCACTTAATGAAATCCAAGGAAAGTTTAGTTGGACATTCCAAATTCATCACAAACCTTGACGACTCCTACCACACATACACTGAGGCTGATTTCATGTGTGTTATATTATTTGAAGAACACTGCATAGGGTCTTTTTAGGATGTTCTGCCAAATTTACAGTGGATTCTGTAAGTGCACTGTGGCTCAATTCAGGGGGAAATATTCAATCCACTGGTGAAGGCAGGTCAGGCAACAAAAAAAAATGTAGTTGTGTAATGAAATAATCAAATTGCTTAGCAAATGTCCCTTTCTCTATAGCACTTGTTGAATATGTTTTGCATATCACTTGAATAAACATGTGGACATATAAGGCCTATGTACCAATGCAATTACCATCAATTTTCCAAATTGGTTGGAATGTTGATGTGACTCCAGAATACAACAGTATTATCCCAGCAATATAGCATTACCCCAGCTGGGATTCAAACCTGCAAGCTGCCAGTAACAGTATTAGTCAATACATTAAACAGTACAATAGTCTAATATACCACACTGCCGCCGGCTTATAACACATGAGTTCAAGCCAGTCGTCATTGCCCAGGTATTGCAGCTGGTATGTGTTATGTCAATTCATGTACTTTATTTATCCATGGGAAAAGAAAAAACAATTTAAATAATGCCCTCTTGATTTCTGTCAATGTTCTTATGAACTTATCGATTGGGATAAATCCAGCATTCTCAAGACTGACAAATTACTGGAATATCATTTTAATATTTCCTTGACAATCACAGCTACAGGTGATTGTTCTTTTCGCATAATTTCTTTTTCCTTTGTCTCTCAACCATAACAGGGTGTGCAGAGTTACATCCGTGTCTCATTGATAATAAAAAAAAAGAAATAAGAGTGTGGTTTTCAGAATGATGGACACCCAAGGCAGGCTTCCTCGTCTGCCTCGTTTAACTGACATGCTCACTGCATTCTGCGGCTCCCGCCTTTCCTCTGTACACAAGCGCACGCACGCGGCAGTGGATTTGGAACGTGTGTGCTGGATGGCAGATTGAGGGGCTTTGATCCGGCTCCACTTCCCAGCACTGTAGTGCCCCTTCCTGTCAACCAGGCTCAGTGTTCAGAAGACTGCTGGAAAACTCAGAAAGCTTTAATGTTGCATTGATCCCATATTTTGCTGTCCGTCACACACTGGAATCGGAACATTTGCACAGCATTGTTATATTTATTTTTTGGATTGCACGTTTAAATAACAGCATAAAAAATTATTACGTTTTTGGTTATTATTAATACATTTTAGAAGCAAGCTAATTTGAAATTACATTTGAAAATAAAGTGAATTCATTTTTCAAAACAGGAGAATTTAATTCATCACTCTTAATTGGTCCAAGCGCCCTGAGAAATGTGCATGGCATCAGTAAGGAAATAGAACAATGAAAAATCTTTCCTGCAAGATATCAATAAGTAACAACTATGCAATGTGAATACAAGGCTCTTGGTCAGTATACCTGCAGCAAATGCCTCCTCTCAGAGAAATGAGTCACCTCTCTCATCCTTTTCCTGAAGTACCGTGATTGTGGAGTAGGGTGGGTGGGGGGGGGCTATAGTACGCTTGTGTGACGAACAAGCTGGAAACCATAGCAACGCTGGGGAACAAAGTGCCGCCATTCTCAAGCGGATTTCATAGGATGACAGCAAAAGCAGCCGAGCGCAATAGGTAGGTTTGCCAACGGATTTGTTGCAAGTACTCTTTTCTGTTTTTGCAATTAGCCCTTTGTCCAAACTGCGCCAGTCTGCATGACGAACAGGGGTCTGGTGGGAGGCGAGGTTGGGGGCTTGATGACTCATGCTTCATGTGTAATACTTCCAGTAGGAGGAAAAAGTCCCCCAAGCCCGCACCCCCTCCCCCCCTTCCTGTTTTTTTATTTTTATTATTATTTCTTTCAATCAGAGACAAATTACTAATCTGTGCAGATGGACATAGGTGACTCACGCCAACAAATGTCAGGTACAGTACAGCTTGTGCCAGATCTGAACAAGATGAGACACTCACATTGCTCAAGGGGTATGAAGCATTTCACATTTGCATCATTAGGTGTGGGGGGGGGGGGGGGGCAGGAGGGTTTGTGGGCTGCGAAGAACAAACCCGTATTTATTCATGCTATATTATTTAGAAAAATTGTGAAATATCCCTAAGGTCTGACTGACCTTCATGTGTGGAATGACTGTTTTAGTGTGGAGAAGGCATGCCATTTAAACACGTGCGCTGGCTGTGTAGGCATAGCAGACCCATGGCTCGGAAACCTTGGAAACTTTTAAGGGAAACTTCCTCAAAAGAAAGTGTTTTGGAAAACGTTTATTTCTGTCACTGAAACTCCAGGAGGAAGGACAACCGCAATGTGAAAATGAAGTGCGGCGTCCTTCTGATCACTCATTTTTATCCTCAGTTTTTTAAATGAGAGTTTGGAATCCCGGATCGCCTTCGTGTGCCCGTCTCATTTGGGCGGCTTCGTCTGTTAATTTGGGGGAGCCCGGATGAGCATACGCTCTCTTTGGAAGCACAAGCTGCCAGCCAGCCCTCTCTTTTAGCGGCAGTCCATCAGCTTTGCTTTAGAGGGCTCCGGAAAGGTCTGGATTGCGAAGAACGACCGTGGGGTCATCACATATTTTAACACAGTTCCAGGCGTTGGCATAATAGCTTTCATCACTGTATTGTTCCTGTATGCAGGGCCCGAATGTATGAAAAAAAAAATAGTATTCAAAAATATAGTACACTAAGAGGACGTGCCTGTCATGCAGAAAAATTCACAGAAAAATTTGGTATGAAAACTGTGAACTACTCAGATACTATATCCCATCGTGCCATCATGCCTGGAGGAGGACAGCAGAATTTTATTTTTAAATTGGCGTCTGAAAAAATGGAGCGTATTTCTGACAGTCTCACGGGCTGAACCTGTTTCAAGGAAGGGAGGGATGGGGGAGATTGCCATCGCGGATCGGCGAGTGGGGGGAACTGAGACGGCAGACAGGCGGCTCTGGTTTTGAGAGACTGGTACAGGGTTTCAGCAGCTCTCCGTTCATGCTTTTACTGTGCAATTAGAAACGGAAGCCTTTCCCCAGCTTCCTCCCATTCGCCTCAGCATGCGACCGTAAATCCACTGTGATCATCCGTTTCCATGGCCGACCTGACAATAACCCCAGCTTACCCTCCCGATAACTAGATTTGTCTGATGAAGTCATTTTAAACGCTTACATTGACTTGTGTTATTGTATGTTTGACTTCTTTAAAATACATAATTAATATATAATTTCAATCTCATGATCGGCCTAGTTGAAGGCCATAGACAAAATATGCTAATACATGCTAGTAAACACTGACGAAGTTTGTTGTATTTTGTTGAATAAATTAATGAACATAAAGAATGTGCCATCTTCTTTGTTTTGTAAATAAGCACCATATTGCTTAAAATGGAATGTGCATATGCCACAATCTATTTGGCTAACACTTTGTTTGGATAAAATAAAATGAATTGATTTTTCATATAGGGTGAAAAAAAAATTTATTGAAAGTAACAGTCTGAGTGGTGGCCTGCAAATCAGAAATCATTATCTTAGACAGAAGAACTTTCAATTTTTCTAACTTTGGATCTTTAAATATTGATAAACGAAGCAGGAGAAAATGCTACACTGGACATGGAGCTGACTCATGCCTGAGATTTATTTGTTCAGTCTTCTAAACTGTTATGTACAATAATGCCACGGTAAGTTGCTTAGCATGAGTGTTCCAAGATGGATGTGGGGGGTTCTGTGGGCTTATGTGGTCTGGAAGGTTCAGTATTGGTGCTCAGTGAGTCACACAGCAGTGACTTGTAAGGAGTGAGTGGTTAGAGAGGATAGGCCACTCCACCCCCTCTTCAAGTGTCTTTCAGCACTCAGGCTCTCTCAGACTGAATAGGGCCTCCATCCTCCTCCACCCCATGCTGTCCACTGACAAAAAAACAAAAAAACAATGCAGTCCACCCGAGAGGTTTTCATTTCCCAGCTCTTTGAAGACTTTCTGCCACCCCTCTGACACATTTAAATGCAACTAACAGCAAGCGTCACAGCCAGCCAGTTTTCACGTTATTAAGGGCGGATTTGCGGGGTGTGTTTTCCGGTGTGTGGGTCAAAAGTTGTTGAAAATTTTATTAGTGTGCTGCAGGGAGATTTTCATTTTGACAATGATCCTTAAATACAGTATGTCTTAATGTTTAAGAGTTTGGCTTGTATGTGCCATGCAGTGCTACTAGAATTACAGTTTATCACATTGGTTTAGTTGGTTCATCAGACGCCTACATGATGTACAGCTGTTGATGACCAGGACCTCCCCCGCAAGCTGACTTCCCACACAGGTGGGATGACAGGTTGTAACTCAACTGTACAGTAGTATTGCCCTTATTTCACATTTGGGAGTGGGATGGTGTGAGGGAGTTGTGGGGGTGTGGCAGTGCAGGAGAACAGAGTGATCACATTATTTACCCTCCCAATACTACAATTTAGAATAAAATCTGAGCCAAAGATGCAGGCTCAGACATGGAGAAACTGGGTTGAAGTAAGGCCACTGCACTCACTCCCAATCCCCCCTATGGCCCCAGCCGGACCCCTCCAGAGGAACTGCCAGCTGTCACCTGATTGGACAGAAAGACAAATGACTGCGCCAAAAAAACGACAGGGGCAATAGTGGAATTAATGACCGTGACCGTGTCAAACCACAGCCTGTTAGATCGATACAGAGAGAGAGAGAGAGAGAGAGAGAGAGTGTGTGTGTGTGTGTGATGGGGGTGAAGTGAAGTGTCAATGGGCAGAAATGTCACAAATAATGCATTAAATGCACAAACCTCGTACACACTGACACGGTTTCATATTTTCGCTGAACCAGCCCAGCCCTGTAACTGTATAGCCTTTGTATTGCCTTTCTGGCTGTGAATCAGCTGCTATCAACTGTAATTTCATACAGCTCAACTCCTGGACATAAGGCCTAATTGTATTTGGGAGAATCTGATTGTTTGGTTTGAGATTATGGGTATTCCGGTGAAGCCAGAAGGCTGCAGATTGGATCCCAGGCAAGGGACTGCCATAACACACTTAAGCAAGGTAACTTACTCAATAAATATACAGTTGTTTGAGTGCAGTCTGTGACCTGCAAGCTGTAGAGTTAGTGGTGCTGTATAAGATTTCCTGATAAGCAGTCGCTGTAAATGAATATGAATGTGAATGAAGGTCGATGAGTTCTTTCAAATTTGAAATTACAAAAATCTTGGCAGATATCGGTGGATCAACAACAGACTTATATGTTATCTAGCTTAGGTTTTCTTTTTTAAACCCCAAGTAGCCTAATACCTTCAGCCTGTAGAGCCAGTAAAACAGGCATGAAAGCTTAGGTGTGTACGGCCAAGTACACATACTATATTTTGGCTAGGTTATTCCCTGCGAGAAATTGCAAAGAAGCTTAAGGTTTCCAGGTGCAGCGTTCAGCACACACTCAGAAGGGTCCAGCTGATGGGCCGTGATGTTAACAGGAGAAGACCAGGAAGATCAAGAGGCAGTCGACAAATATCTTGTGTCTAGCAAAAGAAACCACTGCTAAAATTGCACCACAACCACAGGAAGAACTCAATGCAGCTAGAGAGAAATGGCAACTATGAGCTGTTGGACTAAAAGGATGGTATTAGACTAACTGTGGTTTAAAAAAAAAACGTGGTTTAATAAAGGTAGATAGGATTTCAGCTAATTTAACTACCCCTGCACCTTCCTAACACCCCCCATTTTCAAAATGATTGTATAGACTTCCAGTCATTTGTATTCATTTTAAATAAAGGCAAAGCAGGCTATTTTTGAGGAAAGTTGTGTCTAAGATAATTTTTTATGTATTATTGCGTTATTGTAGGTAGAAACCAAAAAGACATGTTTACGCTTTGGTTTGTTATTCAATAAATGCACGTATATTACGTAATTTATTGAATAGCAAATACGTCATTAGCTTTTCCCATAGGGTTCCCTGTTCTCTCCGTTCTCTCAGTTCCTTCACAGTGGCTGCAGCTCCCTCTCTGTTTAATGCCACTTGTGGGAGTGCTACCTGTTTACTGTTTATTCACCCTCATTGAGTTGGGTGTGATTTATTTATGTGTTTATTCTCGGAGAGCGGAAGTGCTGACTTTGGCAAACTTTTTTGAGATATTGATACCTTCCAAAGAAAGCTCCCCGATCAAGAGTGTGAGAGAACATTAATTCCTCTGCTCTATATGGTAATGAGTGTTGCCCCTGGGAGAGGGAGAGCACGCTCAATGTATTTTAGGTTGTCAGCTTGTCAGGACATTCCGATACACGGAATCCTCCTTTCTGTGTGTAATAAAGACGTCTGAAGGAAAACGAAATACATTTTTCTGATGTGCTGCTTTTCCCCATCTGATTGATACATTTAGATCAGCAACAGTCACAGCTGTGCTGAGGAATATTCAGATATTAGGCAGACTTTGGCATTGGAATTCTTCTTATAAATGAACTGACTGTAATTTCTGTGGAAATTATTTTGACATTTGGTCAATGCAAGCCTGCAGTGTGGGAAATGTTAATGATACAATATCAGTCCATTATTTAGACTTTGCTGGTCAAAACAATCCATATGGTTTACAATTTGAAAAGGGTTATGTGGTCCAGATTCTGTCAAACCACAATGTGCTTTGTGCTTAACAAAGTAATTCATTTCTTAGTTATTAGATTCTGTTTTGTGATCTCAATGTTAATTTCTCTGATCTTTAGAAGTCATGGCATTATGAAAATAAAAAAAACATGGTGATGCTTGCTCATATTTTGGTATAATTCATTTTTATTTCAGTGCGGTCGGAGCAGTCATCTGGCAGCTGGAAGGTTGTCGGTTCAATCCCAGGTCTTTTGAGTGTGTGTCGAAGTGTCCTTGAGCAAGACACCAAACCCCCAATTGATCCCAATGAGCTGGTTGGTACTTTGCATGGCTGCCTCGCCGTTGGTGTGTGTGTGAATGGGAGAAGGAGAGGCTCTCTCCATCCCCCATCTAGTCCCACATCTTCTCCAACTCATTCATTCTTACTATCCTAGAAATTATATGCACTAATCAATAATCAATAAAAAAGGTGAATAAAACTTGACTGAAATGTAAAACACATAAAATATATACATATAATATGAAAACATACCAATAAATCCATGCTCACTGTTAATGAAGAGCACACAGTATTGCAGTTCGATTGACTTGGGACTAAATCATAGCAATAAACCATTTAAATATTGACTGACCACTCTGTACATGTGTGATTGTTACTAAAAAGTATGGGGACTTGTATTGATTGCTGAGTATACGCCTGAGTGACTGTTCATTAAGCATCAGAGAACATCCCATGTTTACTGCGACAGGCAATTAGGCATACATATCAGGACAGAAACCAAAAGAGCACCAAAAAAATCAACCAACAACCCTTTGTCTTGAAACTGATCCCTGAACGATAATCATTCTTGCTAATTTATTTTCCATGCTGCAGTTCTCAAGCTGGAAACATTGCAGTGCCTGTCCCTTCAGAGCTACAGTAATCAACAGATGCTGAACTTGCTGACTACCTGCCTGATAACACCTAAAGCCCTGGAAGGGCAACAGTCAAAGCAACAATCTACAATCAGTATTTCAGTTCACCTGTCCTCCAACAGCTTGATTTTCTCACAGCTCTCATTCAGAAATACGTGTCGGCAGCAAAATGGTTGCATATTAAAGCCTTCTTCAAATGCACAGTTTCTTGCAGTTGAATTTATTTTAAAAATATGATAAAGTGAGGGGTGAAAACGTGATTCCTTTCCATGACGTACATGCGTCTGATCTTTATTCCCTTCTAATTCATTGAAAATGGTGACTGAAGAATATCCCATCTGGTCTACCACAGCAGCATGTCCCATTTGGCTGGTAAAAAAATATAAAAAGCCCACAAGCTCAGTAATATTCAGAGGGATGTTTTTGGTCTGGAAGGGATCACAGGAGAGGTGACTGTGGGTGACTGTGAAAATGAACATCACCCAGTTTCCAGGCTAGAATCTAGAAGGCTCATCTCTGAAGCAGAAGTGATTTGTCGGCTTGAAATAGAAGAGGCTGAAATGTACACCTTTGATTGTCCTCAAACTGTTTCACCTTTCCTTCATTAAGTCAGGCAATTCATTAGCTGAATGGTCAATGCCAGTGAGTAAGCCTATACAATTTTGGCATTCATCCAAGTGTTCAGTAATCTGTAGATATAAGGAAATGTATTTATTTATTCATTTATTGTGATATTAAGAACAAGTGTATCATGAAATGAAACTGGTAATCAATACACCCACTGGCATTGATCATTACGCAAATTCATATTTTGATAGGGAAACAAGCAAAGACAGGTTGCGAGCAATAATTTGTTTAAAGGTTAGGTTTGTCTCCAGCTCCCCGGTTGCCACTGCCAAATCCTCTTTTGTGTATGTGACCCCCACCTTCTTTTTCAAGAAGAAATATAGGGTCATTTTTTTTTCTCCAACAGCTCCAAGTTAACTTTTTCCAAGAAAGCCTCAGGAAATGATGATGAGTAGAATTCTGTCACCAGTGCCATCTAGCTCCAGAGGGAAGTTGCCATGTCTTATTCAATGATGATTTTTTTGTTCTTGCCAGAACATAAGGTATATGTTTTCAGGAGGAACATTATTCCTATTCCTTGGCTGTCACTTGAGCCTCATCGCCAAATAACATTGCAGGAAGATTATGTTATTATACAAGTTATGAAGAATTAAGGTATGAAGAATTTAAATTAAGCATGGTCATTCTATTTAATTTTGTTAGGTATGTTGGAGATTTTAAACAAATCTGCAATACTGCAATATATATATATATATATATATATATATATATACAAAGATTAGTATTGCAAGGCATTCATAAATCATTAATAAAATAACACTTTAGAATGCTGTCTGCCATGATGCTTAATAAAACATTAGTAAGTACACTATGAATCCTTTAAAAATACACTGTCTGCTTATAAATTCTTAATAAATCATGAATAACCATATTATAAATCATTAAAAATACACTAGTGATGTTGATTCAGACATGAATATGGGTTAAAGAATGTTTTATTGAGCTAGAGGAGTGGTTTGAGGATTAAGAAATTTTTGCTCAAAGCAACGGTCGCATTATACATTACAAATGGAACACAGCTGTTATTGATTCTGTGTGGTGAAATAAATATGAAAACAAAATGTTTTGGTTTGGATTGTGATACAAGGTGAAGTCTCAGTTTTGTTTATTGACTGTATATTGCAGTATATGTAAACAGGGGTGAAAAGAAATAAAATAAAATTTTCCCCATCTTCAGTTTAATTAGATAAAGGTCACTCTGCGACTTCAGTGATGTGGATCTCTGTTCATGCCCCCGTGAGGCATACCCTGATCAGCCAGATTTTTTGGAGTGAGCCAATTGCCTTTCCTGATTCTATTTGAGATAGGGTGCTGCTGGGCTGAAGGTATCAAAGCTTCTGTAGAAAGCAAAGGTCTGGATGTTTTCAATTTCAGGCCCGCCAGTGTTACTTGTACCTTCCCCAAATCCCTCTTCCCAATGGTGTAAAACATTACATCATTCCCGATCTAATCTGCATCTTGCAGGAGGCCATAATAGTCAGGGTGGTATCTGCCGATCTTCGATGCGGTCAGTATCTAGCATTACTCATTCGACACTTTCCCACATTCCTTGGGCTACGAACAAGAGAGAGGAGGAATGATGATTATTTCTAGGTGGAAAATAACACAATGTGCGTACGGAGAATGTACTGTGAAACAAAGTATGACATCATTACCAAAAAAAAAAAATCAATTTTAGTTATATTCGGTTTTGTAAATATTCTTGACGTATATTCTGCAAATATGAAACTTCAATACTCCCTATAGCCTACTAATATATGGCTATTAATTTCAGTTATGACATACAGTAGTAAAACATTTTACTAACTCAGATGCGTGCTTCATGCCAGATGCATTATGTGGATGTAAGAGTATGGCATCATGGGACGTGCGCAGAAACAGCGCAAGTTTCACACTGCCATATTGTGACTTGGAATAGTGGGACAGGTCATTGCCAAAATTTGATTCAAGGGTTTATCTGACTAATTGACAAACAGGAGGGAAAACAGTGCATTCGGTTATGAGCTCAAGGTTTTGTTGGAGAGTTTTTGACCTATAAGCATGTTCTACCACAGCCTACAAGCAATGATGATAGAGCATGGCTTTGTTCACCCTTGATTTCTGGACCTACCATATGGCGTAAACCACTGATTTGGGTAAACTCAGACCATGTTGTTGCTCTCAGCACAATTATGATTGGTTAAACTATCACCAGAATCACCTGACATCATATGATCACTGCAATTACTACCTCTTACTACCTAGTCACTGCTTGCAACTCTGAACTGACCTTGAATCACTGAAGGCCCCTGAGCCCATTCACTGCATGTGAATGCTCTAGATTGCTGTTCTTTGCTGCACTGAGCTCCTGTCAATCCAGGATCACTCTCATGGTTGTGTGTACCCCCTGTCTGAAAGTCTTTCAGATATGTTGCCATTATGTTGCCATAGCACTTTATAGGATTTTTCCAAATTACCACTCACAGTTCTACATGTGCTGTACTTCATAACATCATACAGTAATTATCTAGTTCCTAATGCATTTACATTTCTGTTCTTCTCCCAGAAGCCTCCTCCCCTTTTCCGCACTCTGTGCTCACAGAGCATTCCACAGCATTGCCTCACTCCTCCTGATCTGTGTATGCATCTTTGTCTGGACTTCTTAGTTTACCAGCTACACTACATGGCCAAAGGTATGTGGACACCTGACATCCCACATCTCATCCCAATTTATGGGCATTAATATGGAGTTGGTCCACCCTTTGCTGCTATAACAACCTCCACTCTTCTGGGAAGGATTCATATTAGATGTTGGAGCATTGCTGCTGGGATTTGCTTCCATTCAGCCAGAAGAGTATGAAGGTGTAATTACAAAATAAAAAGCTTAGACTATAAATGCTATAACAGTGGGACTGGCTCTGCAAACTGCAACATTGACTTTAGATTAAGTCTAGATTAAGTTCTTTTTTATTTTGTGGGAAATAATAAGCTTGATTAGTCCAGTAGTTGTTTTGGGTACCCTGGGTGAAAGTGGGGTTTCCTTTGTGTATCTTGAAGCATGTACTGAGGTCGATGTCTTCAAGACATGCTTTTGGAAAGCACTGCCAAATTTTAATGACATATCATGAAGAAGTATTTGAAATATCTCATACATGTCAGTGTCATTATCAGGAAACTGAACCGAGTCAAATTTTTACGATTTCTTGTTTCTCAAAAAAGCGCCATTGTGCTAGTGCCACTGTAAAAACTGCTGTTCAAATAAAATATAATTTAATTAAATTGACATTAGGGGTGACGGAAAGCTGGTCTTCAAATTAATAGTTTTTCTCAACCTGTTTCTGGTTGTGTTCCCTGAATGACAATCAAGCAGTTAATTAGCTGAATAATGTAATACTTACATTGCATGATGGCATTCATTTTCTTAAAGTCACAAAATAGGACAGCATTTGCACAAATTTGCCAATTTTTTGAATATGTGGCTTTTTATTTAATGCATCCGATGATCAAAAACTGATGGCAAATGTGTACAGACCCTGTGGGATTTAAATTCACACAAATTTACCCTCATTATCTGAATTGACGTTCTTTGCTTGACGTTGTACCTTCAAAGCTATGCAATTACAGGCCAATTTAAGTTAAAAGCATTGTCTTTGTAATAGTTAAATTGATTTTAGTAGACTGGCCGTGTATCTTATCATTTCAATACCCTAATTTGGTGTGGGGAAAAAAGCCTGTTACCACAAGATATAATTAAGAGAAATGGAGTTACCTTCCTGTGTGAACAGATTATTCAACTAAATGACACTCACACACAATACACAAAAACAGACTAAGTGCACCGCTCAGTGTAAACACATAAGATTCAAGCTCCTCCATGAACTCACAAACTCATACTGCCTTGAATAGACCTTGGGATGGATTCTTTGAGATGAGATTAATGGCTATTCAGATTTTAGACCAAGACCTTTATTATCTCGACAATGTGAGCCCAGCTCACTATGAAAACAGTCCTATTGATTAAACTACTACTATTGATAAAACTTTCATATTGTTGTTCAGTGGAGATGTAACTTGTAACCTGTAAAGGCACTTGTCAAACGCAAATGTGGGGCTCTTCAGCCACAACAGGTTAGGAAGGAAGAGTCACACCGCAGTTCTCCCTGATGCGAAAAACACCAGTATACTGTACAACACAACAGTGGACCTGTTTGCCTTGTTTTGTCATGTACAACAGACTGTCTACTGGACTCCTCACCTCTCCTCTGTTTCCAGCTGGTTTGTTAAACATGGAGTATTTGTAATAAAGATTCATTCACAGCCCTGACAGTCAGTCACCTGCTCAGTTCCTGTCTCTGTCATGGATCACCAAAATGGAGGGGGGTTTTTATGTGTCATTTCTGCCCCCATTTGCATGTACAAAGTGTCACACAGTCCCCCGCACAACCACAGAATGGGCAACATCCACACACAGTGGTGGCCCTGAATCTGTGTGGCTGGCGAGGCCACCTGGTTAGAGAAGATCCACAATTTCAGTGAAGATTAGAACAGAAACGGCTAAGGGTGGGCAAACATTATACAAGTTGCGGGCTTCCAATTTTTTTTTAGATTGGAACCAAATCATCAGAAAAATGTTAGATTTTACGTTGCAGTCTTACAGTCCCCTGATTGATTTTTGACATGTCAAACTAATTTGGGCACTGTCGGCTTGAATTTATCAGGTGTGAGAGGTCATGTGAGCGGATTCTGTGTTTAACTCCCATTGACCAATTAGGAGGTGGCTTCGTTTGACGTTTTTCCTGCGGTGCTTTTCCAACTGTATCTGGCCTGTAATGTTACTGTACAAGTATGGCTTCAAAACATTTGCGAGCAAGGGAATAAAAAGACAAACTAGTTAAGTTGTGGCAAAGAATTTTTAATAATTGATTATTTTGCTGTTCTTACTCTGCGTGATGTTTGCCTAATGTTTGACTCCAATAAAGCACAGTGAAATTATCATTTGTCTGATTTAATTGCCCACGATTAATTCACTTTCTCCTCACTGCATGGTGCACTTATGAAATTACTGCTGGTCAGTTTCTCCACAATATAGACAAATAATTATTCCAAGATTCAAGATCCATTCTTCACTGTGCAAAATAGTGTTGAGATTGCTAGGCAATGCAATCTCAAACAAGATGGTGAATACCCCATTGGAAGCACTGATCTGGTCAGAAGCCCGCAATTACTTTGTCACATATACTTTGTATGCAAGGACTACCTGTAGTCTGTGACCCATATATATGATATCACCAGGTGCTGAATATCTTCTCTACCAGGCCTGTACTGCAGCCAGCTTCAACTCCTGCTTGTTTCAGGGGCTAGTTCCCTCAGGTTTTCTCTTCAGCGAATGAAACACACATTCAATTGGATTCTGATAGGGTGACTGACTTGGCCAATCAAGAATTTTCCAGTTTTTGGGTTTGAGAAATGCCTTTGTTGCATTAACAGTATGTTTGGGATCATTGTCTTGCTGTAGGATGAAGCATCGTCCAAGGGTTTTGGTTGAACTTGAGCAGATGAAATGCTTCTGTACATTTCAGAATTCATTCTGCTACTGCTATCAGTTACATCATCAATTAAGACAAGTGAGTCAGTACCTGTGGTAGACATACATGCCCAAACCCTAACCCCTCTTCCCCACCATGTTTCACTGATGCGGTGGAAGTGCTTTTGTTCTTTTGGGCAGTTCCTTTTCAGAGCTAAATTAAAAAAAAGAGCCTTTGTCCCAAACATTATGGAGCACTGTATATATATATATATATATATATATATATATATATATATATAATTGTTTTTGAATTAACTAGGCTGTCCCCTCTGTGCCATGTGTGAACTCTTGATTTAGGCATGAGCCTCTCAAGTGTTCCAGGTGACCTGTCACTTAATGAGACCCCTTGTGAGCAGCAAGCCTGGCGTGCCGCTGACAGGGGGGGACAGGGGGGCACAGGGGGGGACAGGGGGGTCAATAACACATC
Organism: Anguilla rostrata; assembly: GCF_018555375.3. Classification (NCBI taxonomy): domain Eukaryota; kingdom Metazoa; phylum Chordata; class Actinopteri; order Anguilliformes; family Anguillidae; genus Anguilla; species Anguilla rostrata. The sequence continues at coordinate 22,283,859 of NC_057941.1, read as the reverse complement.
CAGACGCATTATCCATTTCGGCGTGGATCCCACGGCGACGGGGCCCTCCCCCTTTATTAAAGGCGCATTAATGCAGGAGGAGGGTAATCACTCCGGGCGCGTGCTTCCATTACCGCCGCCCGCTGAGAGCGCTCAGGCCACAAATCAGCACCTCGGCGCTGCGCGGGGGACCCCGCGCTCTGCTATTTTGGGGGTAGGTAGGCTTACATCAGTTGCTTGAACATCAGTTCAAGAGGGATTGAATATATTCTATCGGAGTAAAGGCCATGCTATCCGACTGGCACCAAAAATGGCAACAATAATCTTGAATAAATGTGTCAGAACTGATTGTACAGAACTTGGAAAGGTACGCCATAAATGAATGCATAATTATTATTATTATTATTGTTATTATTAGGAGTAGCAGTATTTTTGAATTACGAAGGTTAAAAGGTTAAGTAAGACATTACTGTATATATGTGCTTCTTTTCCAAAATGAAAAACAGATGAACTCCTTTAAAACAGAGCCTTTGTACTGGGCTTCCCCTGCAGTGCTTGTCTGAGTGGGAGTAGACAGCTTTGCTTGTGCATGTGGAATACGGAAAGCTGTGACCTGACATTAACAGCTGCCTGCTGCGGTTCAGGATAATCCTTTAAGCATTGTTTGTTTTATGCACAGTTAAGCACAGCCATGGTCCAATAGTGAGCTCTAGCTCTCAGCGAGACAGTTATCCTGCGCAGCATACAGTCATCTGGCTGGGTGTCCCACCCCTGCCGTCCCCTCCCCTCTGGCACTGTACAGCTTCTCCTGCTCTGCAAGTACGATTCACCCCATTACAGTACACCCCCACAGGTTACCGTAAACACCCTTTGCTCTGTATTTTATGTTTTATGCCTAACACTGAATTATGTAATTTACGCAGCATATCTATATCCATATATATGATGTATCTATCTATCTATCTATCTATCTATCTATCTATCTATCTATCTATCTATCTATCTATATATATATATGTATATATAGAGGACTGATTGTGTAACAATAACAGAAAACAGAAGAATAGAGAACAGAGAGTAATAATAGCATCATTAGATGTGTCGTTTCATGGGAAATGCTGAAGGATAATTGAAATGGGCTATAGTGCTTGTACAAGAGGTGCTAAATGTCTTTTTGATTTCTAGCTGTGATTACTGTTATTATTTCTGCAAATGTCAAATGTCTAAGAACAATGAGATGGGCTTTATAATTCAGGATACACCTCTTTTATGGTCCGTTGTGACCAATGGTGAAATGAAATAAAGAAAATGTAAATAAGCAAGTAAAATAACCAAGACTCATACTCCATTTACTTCCTTAATTGTCAAAGTAAACAATCCAAAAATGAAATGCTATAGTCACCACATTTGAACTTTTAGCTGTTCGCACAAAAAAGAAAATTAAAAAAAAAAAATTTAAATAAATAAATGGCAGATTTGCCAGTAATTAGTAGTGATACCTTTTGATGACTGAATAGACATAATTTAATATCAAATGCCACATGGCAATTCATAATCAACTACAAAACAAAACAATCTGTTATTTTTAAATTATCAAGGTCTCAGAAAAGACACTTAAATCTGCCTCCTAGGCAGTGAAAAATTGAGCTCTTGCAGAGGGCAGTCAAGATGAAGCTCATAATGCTGAACCTTACCTTGGTCTGTTTGCCCAAGAATTCAATCAAAATAGACACAAAGAGTAGTGCAAGAGAACAATGCCACAGTGTATTGCCATTTAAAGGGTAAACTGATGAATTATGAAAGGCTTAATTAAATGGTATTGCTGTAGCGCAGTGCATACCCGGCATAAAACACTCACTGGGGCCTATTTTGGTCACAACAGGAATGAAAACATACCTGGGTGGTAGTGAAGTTGTTAATTTCATCATGGGTTGGGTTGGGCAGTACATTAGAAGTTGTATTAACAAAAACATTTTTCATTGTGCTAATTGGAGTTGAACAACTGGTTTACATTTAAACCTACTCAGGCAACCGCAGAGGCCCTGTGCCATAATGCAAACATGTAATGCCTAGGGGAGTGTGTGACACTTAGAGTTTTATGGACTTTCATGAGTTGGTCACAACAGGACAAATAACAATGATTAACAGGGAACATTTGCTGATGTCCCAAAATGTGTTTGCTGTAGATTGTCTCTTATCATAAGAAGTGCGTCAATTAGCATACATTTCTGATACTTTTTCATGGTGTTCATGGCTCTTCATGGTTACCTGCATGTTAAGGCTGTCTTTAGCTGTGTTAATGCATCAGGTCTGTCAACACTGTCAGTAGGCAATAAAACCATGCTTTTACCAAAGGTATTCAGATTTTTTTTTTTTTCTTTCAATTTTCAGAAAACAAAGCCACAGACAGTCAATGATTTCCCAAGTTATTGGGTTTAAGTCAGATTTAAATACAGCAGTCACACTGATAAATGTGTGGAATAGCAAAATTCCCTTTGGCTGAGCCTTGCTAATTGGACAGTAAAAAGGTCTGTGCAGATCATTGTTTTAGTAAAGCAGAACATAGTAGCCACAATAATAATACATTTAGCAGTTGTCAAAACATATAAAACTAGATTAATCACAAGTCAAATATGCACACAGGGACGGATAAAAGAAGCATTTCCATATTTACAGCAAAAGCACTGACACAGCTCCCTTGCTAAAGGGGAATGTGCTGGATTAAGGCCAGCTACAGCAGCTGTCCAGAATAAAACTAATGCTTTCATTAATTCAAATAAACCTTTGACATAAATCCAAAAGAAATCAATCCTAAAATTTACAAGATCTGCATTTGAGGGTTAATTTACAGAATCCAGCAATTGTCTGTGGTAATGACACATTTGATTTGATTGTACAAATTTCCAACCTGAAGAATGTATGCTGTATTTAAACATAAAAGGTGGTACATTGATTTTTCATTCAATCAAATGAAAATACCCCAGAGGGCACAGTAAAAGTAAAATGGTACTGCTTGGGCAAATTGAATGTATCGTTCCACTTGAAAAGCCAAGAGCTACGTTTTTTTATTGTATAAATAGCTATTTTAAAATCAGATGTGATTTAGAACATAAATTCACATTTAGTTTCTGTAAGAGGAATTAAATGTGTCCTGAATATGAATCAACATTTATATTTTATTGTCATCTTTAAAGCATTTTAGTACACAGCTACAAGTATATTGTAAATTATTAAACTATAAACTGGATGATCAGCCAACCAGATTGAGTGTCAGACTATAAACCATAATGTGCTCAGGACAGAGGAGATAACAGTCTTACTCTTTCAATAGGTATGACTGGATCTGTAAATGGACACAGTTAATCAGTGCCTCAGTTTAATGTCTAATTCAAAAAATCTTACAATTCCCTCTTTTCACTTGTCAACTTGTGTAAGAAATTTAGCAATCACCATGACAACTCTTTCTCCACGTGGATGTCCAATGGAAAAAAACTCCAGCACTACCTCTCTAAACTGCCAAGGCATGAAACACTTTGATCTTCAGAATCCAATGTCACACACATCATCAAATTTTAGCTGAAAAGCTATCATTCACCAGAATTTACGGTATCAACCATGCCTTATAATTCAATTCGTCTTCTTACCTTAAACCAAAAAGTTTTTATGACTTATTTGTCTGAAAGAACAGTATTAGTTGTAATTTCTCTGACAAAAAGCATAATTGTGCTCTCAGTGGTGTCATAGTGCACCAGCATCATTTCTCAGCCCACTACAGAGATTCTGAACCCATCTTTGTTCAGATATCATCTTACACCTCGGAGTCAGGCAGAGTCAAGTTATCACTTCTGATTTTAGCCTGCCCTTTCAACTCACCGCAGAAAAACTCACACAAACTAAAATGATCCTAGATTGCATTTTAGTTGTAATCAGTTATGGATCTTCAAGGTTCATTGTCTGCAAGAAGCAGTTATATTTTGGCATGTATTTTTGAATATAGCCACAAACAACTTCCCAGACCTTACATCCAACTCCCATTGGCAGTAAGTGGTAATGTGACTTATTTTAAAACACCACAGGGATGTGCAGTTCTTCAGCAATTCACTAAACTGCACTTAAACTACTTACGTGTACAAGCTTTAGCTTGTGTGTACAATTTGCAAGCAATGTTTTAAATGTAAAAAATAAAACAACAATAAAAAAATGTATGAAATTAACCTTGACCCATTTTGAGGGCCTCGCTAAATTGTTTTTTTGTAAAGCGCGACAGTCTGTGCTGTTCTGAGCCCTATAATTCCAAAGCACTTACAAAGAGCTTATTAACTGCATTTCCAAGCTCATTTATGTTAATTCCACCCTCAGTCCACTAGCTACGGGATAGACGCACTGCCTGAGACTTTGTTATACTTATACATTTTTTGTATTTGTCTGAGGTATTTGTTTTAAAGCAGTAAGCATCTGGTGACTGCCTGGATTCACAGAACTTAATCAATGGCAAGCCTTGGTTAGCTATTGAAATATTTAGTTATTCCTGGTCTACTGGGATGGTTTTACTGCCTCAGTGTGATTCCTACAGTGACAAGGGGAAATTCAATTATGTGTGAACATTATTTGTTTGTCACTAAGCTTAGCCTGCATCTCAAAGCCCAAATCCATAGGCCTTTCTTTGGCCCAGCTGCATGGTAGATACAGCTCATATGCACTCCATGTCAGCTGCTAGCTGATAAGCTGCAGCAGTAATTGCCAGAAACTGCTAACAGCCAGCCATCCTTTAGGGATAAAACATAGACTACCACTACTGTACAGAACATGACAAAACCTCTCGGTCTTGCCTGTGGAAAAACAATCCCGGCTAGCAAATTAAGATAAAGGAACAGCTTTTAAGGTGGACTTTAAAAATGCTTTTAAATGACAATTTGTGAACTTTGCAAAACAAAAAACCTGCAATATACTGGGACCCTTTTACAGTCTAAACCAATCACCCGCCAGGGTGAGTGCTCTGTTTCACATTACGAGCCAAATTCATTTTTATTACTGAAGAGCCAGAGAGCGGCCTCCTCAGTCGTCAGTGCCCGTCATGGAAATTACATCAAACAAACGGTTATCGCTTTCTAAATGAATTCCATTGATTATTAATGGGCCTCCTCTGTCTCTTGACTCACAAGCCAGCTGTCACTCTCAGTCACCTGCCACAACAGCTGAGCATACACAACAAGTGCCGCACTAAGGTATGCAAATACAGCTGGTCCCCCCTGCTCATTCTCAGGAGTCCAGCGTGCTGACAGCTTCACATTCTCCAGGCTCCCCTGGGAGGATTTTCCAAGGCTCAGGCATTCAAGTGAATCAGTAAAAGTTGCCTCGATCTCTACCTCTGAAGGCCATAAAGGGTGGGCTGGTGTCTCCACTGTGGGACAGGCACAGCATCTTAGAACATGTTGGGTGATGTCAGCAGAGAGGGTGATCAGCAGCTAAAGTCACACATCGAGACCGAATCATGTAAGATGTTCCTGCACAGCATTATTACATCAAAGGGCGGCTTCACCATTTGTCCATGTTACTTTTTGGCATTTCAAAAATGTAAAAAAAGATGGATTTCCTTGTGGAGAAAGGGGTTTTTCAGTGGATGTACATGACCTTCCAGGGCTTCTTTCACAACTTCTTCCAGGGCTTCTTTTCTTTTTTTAAAATGTGGCAATCCTTCATTTTTCATATTGGCTGTTTCTAGGCAGTCTTTTTTCTCCAAAATACAGTACCGCTGGATTATCTTTTAGGAAAAATAAACACTCAGTGTGCTCCTAGTAGCTAATAGCTTAGTTTGGAATGAACTCTGGCATTTGGAGTATGAAAGCCAACTTCTGAGTCCACCAGTCACCACAGATGTCGCCAAATGTACCAAAACTGAAAAATTAAGCATAGCCACTATAAATGATGAAGTTTTGTGTAACATATTAAGAGAAATCATCATTCCAGGTGCTGACAGTGACCCTGGACTTGAACTCTTGACTGTCAGGTCTCGCCTCCAACAGAGAACTTGCTCTCTCTCACTCACACCTCCCATTAGAATAACACAGTGTTAATTTTTAAACAGACATAATAACTATGTTAAACAGACCAGATGCAGGCACACTGAAGTGCTTGCATAATGCATTAAAGGAGTACCATGGTGGTTGAACGTGACACTTCCCAGTTGTCTTCAGGCAACAACAAAACAAATGTGCATAATTTTTTTATTCTTCAGTCATTTCAATGTACTTTAAAACGTATTTTTCTAAGCCTAAATTTCCCACTATAAAAATTCACCCGAACCGTCTGGGCGTGGTAATGAGAACTGTCAGTTAGCTATGATTGACAGACCGTTCCCCGTTACCATAGCTACCCCCATGATACGCTCTCTTTGGGAGACTGAATTTTCACAAGCTAGCTAGCTTAGTAGTATATCAAGTATCGATAGATAGCTAAGGTAAGGACGTTGACTTGTATCCAGTTACAATTTTTGCTATCTAGCTAGCCAAGTTAAGATAAAAGCACAACTATAACGTCCTCATAAAAGCGAACTAGCAAGCTAACGTTATCGATAACATTGCCTTATGAAAGCAAACCTCCTAGCTAGCTAACGTTAGCTAGCTAGCTAAATGAATATAACCAGAAATAATCTAAAGGAACTCTAATTTAAGTGACCTAACGTTAGTCAAATATTTGCATTGTCTGAACAGCAGGACGGTGTGTCCTGTCAGATTTCTTTACGGGGCGTGGAAATAGGAGTGGTTACTGTATTCGTGACGTAGAAAAATGACAACTTTCTCAACCGGTTGAAAATGGGACGATGAATTTAAAACGCATATTTCTCCAAAAATACAGAACGGACATATTTAATACTTTGCTCATTGTGTTTCTTCAATGCCTCTTGCGCAAATGGCACATAAAACCGAGAAAGTGTGAAAATCACCATGGTACTCCTTTAATAATTGACATGAAAGGAAAGTGTTATTGTCTCCCCTCATGTGTATAACTAAATAACAAAAAATAAATCACAAACAATTAAAATGGCCCACATTTACAGGCGGTACTATTTTATGCATGATTTTAAAGCATAGTAAGCTTGAAGTGTGGGAAAGGGGGTGTGCTGACTCTCCAGTCTAACGTAAGTGTGACAGGATATGCAATTGGTCTCTTGGAGTGAGCAAAGGATGATAGGAGCAAAGGGTTAGAAATTCAGAGTCGGTGAAAACATCCTACTAGTCCTCCATGCTTATGTAAGCCACCCTGCAAACAGCAGATGGTCATTGATGAGGGACAGGGTCCGTATCTGAAGTGAACTTGTGAACCTTTGTGAGAGGAAAAGCTTTAGGATAGCCAGAGGAATGTGTGTACATATTCAATCAGCTGTTCAGGAAAACTCCACTGAATCCCGAGGGTGTACAGTGTCGCCCGCCCTTGAGACTGTATATCATTGCCATACATCAAGATCGGGTTCCTCTCTTTTTTTCTTACTGTGCACCTCTGAGTGCTGTGGACTGACCATTAGAAGTCCTAGGTAGACTGAGGAAACCAGTGTAACCAATGTAAATGTGCCAGCTTGATCCTTTCATTATCCCCAGACTCATGGCTCTTTTTATTGCGATGGTCCATCAGCAATGATTTTCTCCTGTTAGTCATGCCCAACTCCCCCGTCCACCTGGAATAAAGATTCGTCTGTGAACAAGGCAGCCACTCCATTTTCTCATGATCATAATTAAGCTGAAGCACCTCAATAAAATATCAGCCGGGCAAAGCAGGGAGTGGGGGCGGGGGCGATTTACAACTTTGCGACCATTGAGAAAATGAGAATAGATTTGTGTGAGCACCGGCTAAGATCAAGGCAATGATGGAAGCACTAGTGACCTCTTAAGCCAATGTTGATAATGAAAACGCTCACTTCTCAGGGTGTGAAATGTATGCAGAGACTACATTAAGCCTGAAACAAGACTCAGCTGTGTGCACATGTAAGCACTTCACAAATACATGTATAGGTACATTAATATGGTGCGCTCCCATTCACATATGCAAGCATAGACAATTAGTATGTGTGCACATCCACACACAATTCATACATAAACATAAACATATTTACACGCACACATGCATACACATATAAACAAATACAGATGTGTGAACATAATGTATTCAGACACATACACACTCATGTACACATGCGAACACATACACATCTATGTAAATGGTAAATGGACTGCATTTATATAGCGCTTTTATCCAAAGCGCTTTACAATTGATGCCTCTCATTCGCCAGAGGAGTTAGGCATTAGGTGTTTTGCTCAAGGACACTTCGACACGCCCATAGCGGGGTTTGAACCGGCAACCTTCCGACTGCCAGACAATCGGTCTTACCTCCTGAGCTATGTCACCCCCTTTTATACACACACACGTTCAAAAACACATACTGTAATCTGTGCAGACAACAAAGGCAGAACGTGTCCCTTCCTACAATGTCAATCAAAATCTACCGAAAGTTAATTAATAAAGATTGATTGTGATCTGTCTTCCTAAGGGGGCTTTTCAGACGGCGTGCCTTTTTTTGTCATGAGCGTTTGCATATAAAGAAAGGTCACCTATCAGCAGCAGATAAAATTTTACTCGACTGCATAAAATAGAAAATATACAAGAAACTGACTATGTGCAGAGGGGTTAAATTGGACTGGGACGATGGTTATTGACGTCCAGGCAACTTTAGGGATAAAAATGAAGTTTTCTTGAATCGAACAAGCTAGTTTCCACACTCAACCAATCAGAAAAAAGGATGAAAAAAAATCAATGTCTCTTGAATGAATTCACAGAGGCGGCGGAAACCCAGCGCGGGCAGAACGAACAAAACAGAGCGCCTGTTGAGAAGCAGTAAGTTATTTATCAGTTGTATTTTAGAACTTTTAGAAAACTTTACTTCCCTTCAAAGTTAGCTACGATTTCTTATAAGCGAATTTGTGTTACTGGCCGGCGTTTTACTGGTTGACGTTTTAAAGTGAAACCATTTAACTTAAGAGAACGTAGGCAGCTACTACATTGCTTGCCGGCTTGTTTACGCATTTTAAAAAGAAATGAGGTGGCTTACGAGCAAACGGCCGTCTGATGAATGCAAAGAGCAAAGAAAATGCCACCGTTGATTGAATTTTCCCTTGTTTGAAAGTACATTATACTGCGTTTTAATTCGACTGTATAAGAAATATTGGTAAAGAAGCAGGTGGACGAAAGAGGGAACGGACATTATTTTACAGGATAACAACTGATTTCTCATCATTTTTACAATTCGTAGACATAACATGCCTACAAATAACTCTATAGTTATAGTTCACACTTACCATCCAAAACTGCCGGGAAATCATGGAAAGCACTAAAAACAAAATGCGGAAATAACAAAAAATGGGGGCAGTCTCGGACCGGCGAAATAAAGGCAAAAATCACAGAATCCAAGACACTTCCAACCATGACAAACACCCAGCTTTACTCATAATTAATGACGCTTGCGGAATTAAAAACACTGTACGTATTGCCAAAGCATCAATAGAATAAATACTGTTTAGAACATTGCTTTTCTGAAAATGTATGCATGGTGCATTAGAGACATTTTAGGCTGATACGTATTGTACTTTATTTTTAATTTTATTAATCATGGGGTCAAGGCTTAGCAGGCAGCTCATTCTAGCATTTGCTCAGTATATTGCAGAGAGTAGCCTATATATTTCAGAGCTTATCATAACATCCAATGTGGCAGCTTTTTTCAGCTATGACAGATGGCTTGTACCATTGTATTACATTTATTTTGTTGTTCATTACCCATTGCCCTCTGCCACCACCCCATCACCATCACTGCTGCTGCCACACATTTCTCAGGATACATCCCATTTTAGGGTTCCCAAGTCCCAATTTAACCTGTATGTAAACAGAGTATACCATAATTTAAGACTGTAGTTTTGTGTGTGGATGGTTACCCTGTAAAATAACATACTGTATAGAATCCTGCATTTTTGATCACATTTTGCACATTTTGGCAAGTGCTTGCCTGAAAGGATTGAGAGGGATAAAGAGACAACAGCAGGTTGAGTGTTGCTCTTCTCTGCTGTGGTGCTTCTGAGAAGAGTGCACTGCTCTCTTGGGGGGGGGGGGGGGGGGCACTGTAATTAGTGACAAAGTGAATAAGCCGGAAAAACAGGTGGGCTTGGAAGGCCTGTGAGGGGACTGAACTGTGGGACTCGCTGCTCAGAGTGTATAAGTGTAAGAAGCCGTTACACCTTTACCTACTGTAGGCCTGATTTTCTACTACTGTAAATGTAGTTCCTTTCTCACTGGAAGCCTATATAAAGCTATATAAAACACACAAATAATTCCTGTGCTCTGTAAAATGTTCACTGTTGGTCAACATCATTAGAGGTTTCATGAGGGAAGTAAGGGAAAAGTGTGCTCTTTCAGAAGTGATATTGCTTTGTGTGGTATGTTTGTAAAAGAGAAGGTGCACATAGTATGCAAAAGTGTTGGCAACGTGCAGACCAACAGAGGATAAGCATTCAAAAGAAAGGGGCAACATAGCTCAGGAGGTCAGAGCGGTTGTCTGGCAGTCGGAGGGTTGCCGGTTCGATCCCCGCCCTGGGCGTGTCGAAGTGTCGCTGAGCAAGACACCTAACCCCTAACTGCTCTGGTGAATGAGAGGCATCAATTGTAAATCATAGATGAGAGGCATCAATTGTAAAGTGCTTTGGATAAAAGCGCTATATAAATGCAGTCCATTTACATTCTCTCTGCTCCTTAATTTCTTTGACAGAATACAGCCAGCCTTTCAGCACTGTATGCCTTCATTGTTTTTGTGGGTGTGAAATGAAGCACGATTAGGTGATCGTGTGGTGCGTTCGTTAAGCATCGCACAAGCAAAGAAAAGCCCGCAGGTGTCCCCGCTGTTCTGTCTACAGAAGGTTTTTGCCCTGGTAGCAAATGTCTGCTCCCGTGCTTATGGTGAACTTTTTGTTTTACCAATATTCTCACATTATTAAAACATTGCAATACAATTGTCAATTACCACCACCCACCTCCCACCCCTGTAGCAGTCCTCCCAACCCCTGCCCCCCAGGTCTGTGTCTAAATAATAATAATGAATAAAATTTAAATATAAAAGAATTCATGGTGCACTTCTATACAGAAACAAGTTTTTGTTTTGATCCCCTCTGATGGCCAATCTGTATCGCGTTACGGCTGTATGTTTTATTAATGCGCACTCTTGTGTGTGCCGGGACTTACAGCAGTGCGCCTAAATTGAATTTTCACCCATGAGTGAAATTTGCACTTTGCGGGGGGAAAAAAACAAATAAATTAGTGAAGGAACGTGTTAAAAAGGCTACAGCAAGAACGACACTCCATTACACTGTAATTATGCGCTGAGTGCGGGAAAAATAAAGTTTGGATGAGGCATGTTGCGTCTCTGCGCACTGCGCTCCAGGGGTAATCACTCACACAGGCAGACAGCTTCATTAGCGGGGCCTGTATGAATAAAAAACAAACACTGTGACAAAGGGCATCGCGGTGCTGCTTGGAAGTTGTCCTGATATCCAGTTCATATCCTTCTAGATTGGATATAAGTGAAGGATGCAATGGGGGATTCGTTGGCCTGAGGCATTAAGGAGGGAGGACTGGGAGGAAGCCGACGTGTGTCCGGATGTCCCGACCGCATTCCTCCGGTCAGGTGATAGTTTAGGTCTTCCCAGGTTTCGGAAGACTGGCTGGGTCACCAAATAAATCGGCACTTGCTGAGCAAGACTGCATCCTGGAGCATACGGTGAGGTCCAGGCACTATATGTATAGGGCATAAGGCCATGGAATGGTTTTTAGTTAGTCAGGAGAACCTTAACTTCGTCCCTGAATTTAAACAGGAGCTAGAGCAATGACCGAAGATCAGGACTGAAATTCTTGGTGTGGCAAAATACTCCTGAGGCAAGCACTTGGGGCTGCTGGATTTTGTACTAATTGCATTCACTGCTATGTAGACTTGCTGATTAATACAGTAGCCTATATCTTCTTAGGAAGCCTCTCCTTAAAACTGATGTAAAACAAATGGCTTTTTCTTATTTATTTATTTTATCAATGAATGAGTTATAACCATTAAAAAATCGAAGGCCCCAGAAAAAACATTATGTTCTTGCTAAGTGAATGCAAATGTACTTTATGTATTAATTAACTGTATGTGAGAGAGGCCACTGCCGACCTGCTTGTCCAATCATAGCCACCCACGCGCTGTAGTGAGTACATTTATATTTTTGCTTTTAAAATAGGTGGACAGTTTGGCAATGGCCAGATGCTGCAAGAAAGAGACAGAAGTTAGGCCTAAGACAGCCTGGATGATTCAGGCTAAGACAGTCAACAACAGATGCTCTAGTTAGCACACTAGAATTTAAGGATTGCCACAAGAAAAGAAACAAACAAGATGCTGTGGGCGGGGATGTTGATTAAATCAGACTTTTGTGCAGTTAACAACAACTTTGTGCCTGTACTGTTGATACTCTGACACTTACCGTACAGCTGACACTTGTCATGGCTGGTACCATACCCCTGAACGAAATCAGTGGGCCTGTATATGATCCTCCAGCATCCATCAGCGAATTTAAGTTTGCTTTCATTAATGTCAGCTGCACAGTCTTAGATTGTGTCTTTGCAAAGCAGAGAGTTTGATAGGTAGCCATGCACCAACTATATCAGTAGGCTGTGTGTCCAGCACACCCAGCAGCACCACTTGTGGCTGTTCAGAGGCAGATCACTGGTCGAGTCACTGACTGCCTGCCGTCTGAAAGAGGACCGTGGAAGACACTCTGATTTAGTTTCTCCCACAAGTCTGAGCTTAGTTGGCTCAATTAATTTCTCACAGCTTCACCATTAACAGTCTGTGGTGACAGCCTTCCATTTTCTAATAAACAGAAATCCAATTTGGCCCCACAGTACGGCCAGCATCAGCAGACAGCAGGAAGGTTCCCATTAACAATAGAGGGGAATCTCCCAGAGGCTTATTCACTTCCGAATTTATTATGTAAAGGCTTCAAGTGCAACCTGTTACACAGTCCCTGTCGATACCTCTCTTATACAGACCCCTGCTGTAAGGAAAGAAAATGGCAGCATCACCTCTGTCTATTTAGTACAGAGTGTGCTATACCTAATTCCATGTTTTTTTATTAGACACCTGGTCTGAGTGTTTATCACTGAAACGCAATCAGACTGTGGTCCACATTTCAATTACAAAATAAATGGAGTAGTGTTTAAACTTCATTAATAAATGCCATCAAAATGCCACGCTTGAAATGCAAAATGTTCTGTATGAAGACAGAATCTGCAGAAAATACAAATGAGATGCTATGAAGAATGAATTGCCCTTTTAATAAAACCTGCAAACTGTGCTGTAAACAAAAACAATTGGCAAATGAACAAACCACTTCTGAAAATGGGTCTGCTAAAGTAATATAAAATAGTATGTTTGATTCCTAAAACATTGTACACTAGGTGATAAATACTAGAGTAAAATTTTTAATGGTCTCTGTAGACATTGACTCTCATTCACACATCAGCACCTAAATCAGCTGCCTTTAACACGCAGAGCCCCACTTTTTCATACTAATGTGAATGAATTACACATTTGACTAGAAATGTCATATGCCTGCATTTTCAGTGGGCCATAATATGTCTTTATTCATGTAGGAAATCTGCAAAATGACCCTCGATGGCATTTAAAAATAATGAGGGTTTCTTTAATATTACCGCAATCTACTGAGAGTGATATCTCTTTCCATCCATCCATTATCTATACCCACTTATCCTGGGCAGGGTCGCGGAGGGTGCTGCAGCCTATCCCAGGATGCATTGGGGGAGAGGCAGGAATACACCCTGGACAAGCCAGCAGTCTATCGCAGCACACACCCACCATTCACTCACCATTGTGATATCTGTTGTTGAAGCAAAATGAAAATGTTCACATGGTTGTTTTCCCAAAATGAATGTTGGTGGAGCCAGGGTTGGCCTGCAACCATGTACTGGTAATAAGAGGTGTTTGAGAAGGTATGAATATACTGATATACTCTTAGATATATTTTACACAGGTGGTTTTAAAATGGCACTAGTCTGCTTAACTGAAGACATTATTCGTAAGAACATAAAAAGCATTCATCCATTGCCTGATCTGAAAGCAGTGAAATCTAAATTGAACAAAATAGCAATACAGTTACACTATAGTCATTTGGCAGAGGCTTTTATCCAAAGCACCTTACAACAAGTGCATTTAACATGGTAAGCAAACTCCACAAGAGCTAGACACAAGCAAATTTGCAGTCAGCCCATAGAGCAAAGGAAGAAATGGAGCCAAAGTTCCAATACTGCAGTCTAAATCCATGCATCATTCCAGCCATACTTCCTACACAGAGTGCTATATGCTTCAGGAGCATGTGAAAGTGTGCTTGTTTTATTTTTCACTTGTTAGCAAATTAGGATTGATCAGGTGACCCGTAGGACACGGGAGAAAATGCCATTGAGAGCGCTTCCTAACAGGAAGCGAACTTGACCTTGTATGCAAATGAGGCAGGCGCCGTAGCAACTGCGGGGCGCGATGCCGATATCAATAAACGGAGCGCGGGCCGAGTGAAGAATCGGCGCGGAAAAGTCGCTGGTATTTTCTCTCGCCCCGCTCAGGTGAAATGCTGCAGTGCATCATGGGACAGACTACTAAACAGTAATCCCCCCCAGGCCCGGTGGGGTGGGTCGGACGGGGCAATGAAAGCGCTGCGCAGCTCTGAATTTCCATTGACTGGGTCCTTTTAAAATTCCCCATGCATCTCTGTCCGAGCGTCCTCACATCACTCTTTTAGATAAGCACTTGATTAATCGGGCCTCTCTCTCTCTCTCTCTTTCCGAGACGGAGAATGGAGCGTGCGTCCTGCCTAAACAAAATCATTAACACACATTTGCTTTGATGCCACTGTTTTTTTTTTTTTTTTAAATCAAAGTTTTGTTTTTTAAGTTTTATCTAAATTCTCAAGATGATTGTCCGTTTATCTTTATATTTGCATTCATGCATGTTCCTTATTGCTTTGCCTGGTGCATTCATACTGCTCTCTTTACCGGTATTTCTGCTGAGGGATCTATATGTTGTAACAATGCCTCTCGAGGGCGTAGTTATTATTCTGTGCATTTATTTCAGCCCAGACAATGGCCCCCACATCCTGGAAAGCCGCTGCAGAAATCGCTGAGCATGGAGGACGAACTGCTGTTGATGAGGCAAAAATGAGGTATAAGAGAAGAAAAGAGAAGCGCTCTCACTCGGTCCATATTCTATGTTTGCAGCTTCTTTTTCTTTCCCACATTTTCTTTGTCTCTGTAAATAATTGAAGACAGACAGTAAATGTGCTGTGGAACGTGTGAAACGGGAAAGTACTAGGTTACAGGAAAGAGGAGAGGAGGCACACTGACCTACTTGTTTTCTGGAAGTACTGCCCTAGATTGGATTGTGAGGAACTCTGCTCATTCTTGGTTTTTCTTTTTTGTTTTTCAAATATTCTGTCCGAGCCTTAATACAAACACGTTTTCTTGTTTTTTTGTCATGCACAAAAATAGCCACTGTCTTTTTGAAATGAGGCATACATAGGGCATGCATAGTTGACATAGTTTGGGTAGACTTACTGTATATTAAAACATACAGTGCAGAAAGGGTAATGTCATTAATTGGGGTTAAGCGTGGCATCTAACCAAAATGTAAAACCTGCCTGCAACTGTTTTTCTGCCTGCCTAGACTCATACCAATTACCAATTTTTGGAAAGACACAAACATATTAATATCAATGATTTATAAGACTTGTAGTTTTGATTCTTATTACAGCCTCTTGTCAAGTTACACATTAACGTTCATAACCCTCTTATGTCACATAATTCATGCCAAAAACATCACATGCTGTTTCCAGCATAATATAAAGAAGTAATTGTAAAAAAAGGAACGTCATAATGCACCAACCTTTAGTGCAGGGAGTAGAAGAAGCAGTATGTTATGGGTTGGAGCATAAATCTCTGCAATATGCAAACATGCATTGTTGATGTACCCATACTCAAACTGTGGCACACCTCAGCGTTTTCTGCAGGGGTTACGAGCTCATCTCCGTGAAACACTGCTGCTGCCACACATGCGCTCGCCTCATTACCATCACTGGCCCTGAGAGAGGGCCCACACCCGCTGCATATCCCCGCTGCTCAGAACCGTCTTACATGGGCTCCTGATTCCCATAATACTGGACTGAATGGCCTTGATGGGCTAACATATTCTCATCGGTGAATCTCAACCAAGGTGGTTTCAGCAAAAAAAAATCAAATTCCATTTCATTTTATTTCTTGACTGTTGAATACACTATGGTTCTGTTGGAATGAAAAGTGGCATATAAATAAAATGCAGGTGATGTATAATACTACTAATAATAACAACCGCGAACATCAAGACGTGGCATTGACTTCATTGCGGCAGTGTCTTGTGTGGGCCTAACACTTTCCTGGTGGGAAAAGCGTAAGTGTTGAAATAGAATTGCTCAATGCATGTAGTTAGTGATAAACGAATGACTAATACCGAATAACATCGGCTAAGGAACATTAAGACAGCGAAGACAATGTTGGAGATTACAATCATGCTTTTCTCTGAAAAAATGCAGTTCATTTACTTGTTTGTGCACACATTTCTACTGTTTTAGAAGAATCAAAGCCTCCTACTTAGGCATCACATGCAGAACTGCGCGTTCAGGAACACTGAGGAGAGCTGCTGTAATCCCTGTCACGCATCTGAAGGCATGGCCAGGCTGTGTGCATGAAAACAGCTGCTGTGGAGGTGGAGCAAATCAGATGCTGTTCACATGTAGGCTAAGCTGCTCATCATTATCAGATGAGTAACAGGCATAGGGGGAGAAGAGGTGTGTGTTTCAGCTGCCGGGATCAAACGCCATCGCACCCATCTCCCCCGATGACGAATGTTATGGATGCATGGGTATGCGTGGCCATTATGGCTTGTCTGTCTTTTTTCGTCATCAGAGAAATTGGAATGGATGTGGTCCAGTAAAAACCTCAGAAAAGCATGAACTGAAACAATGAGGTGTTGAATGCAATGCTGTTGTTACCATGTCTTTTTGTTCTTTTTCTGAGAAAAAACTGAATTGTTCTTCTGAATTAGTTTATTACTTATAAATAGTGGGGTCATATAAAATCACCAATAATGGTGAAAAAATGGTAATATATCACTTAGTTTCGCTAAGTGCCAAGTATATGTACTGTTTTGTGTTCCACGATTTGGAGTACATTTTCCAAAGAGAACCAGATTGTGAGAATTACTGTTCCTTTCCCTGTCAATACAAATTCAATGCATGTGGCCAATATGTGGTTGTTTTCTGTTACCACTGAGCGTTTATTTGCAGACTGCTCATTTAAGCACAAAATGTTTTCCTTTCTGGCTTAAAGTGATGTTCACCTTGGCCACTATGGTGCTTAAGTAGTGGTAAAATAGGCAAGTGTCATACAGGTAGTGTCCTATTTATACTAATTTTGACATGGTGCAAGACAGTATAGAAAATAAACAAAATAAACATTTCTAACACCCACCTGCATCTCTTATCCTGCTGGTGGTCTTTAACTGTACCAGGATACATTAGGCCTATACATTTTCTGACATAAAAAGGAATGCCTATTTATTTATATATTTATTTAGTGTAATAAGGCCTTAGAGCTGGGGTATCCAATCTTATACAAAAAGGGCCGGTGTGGGTGCCGGCTTTTTGTTCTAGAATCAGGTGTGATAACGCTGGGCTTTTACAAAAACCTGCACCAACACAGGCCCTTTTCGGACGAGATTGGACACCCCTGCCTTAGAGAACATTGGAGATGTGACTCTTAAGTATGTGCCATGGTCTGTATGTTAACATTGTGTAATAGGCTGCAGAGCAGAACAGATCTGCTCTTGAAAAGTTAGGACCTTTCTTAATTGCTCTGGCTTTTCAGTGATTCAATCCATTTGGAGAAGGCAAGGGGTGAGGGTATTTTGGAAAGGCTTCTCCCTCAGGTGTCCTACCACTTTGCAAAGGTGCCGATATAGAGTTGAAGATGTCAGGGTTAAAGAAAGAAGAACCACAGGGCAACTTACTATAAATTTCATTGCTTTTGAGCACCTGAGGTGACTGGGTGGCTAACGAGGCCGCTGAGCGCAGCAGGTGAAGCTAGCCGCACTCTGGGAGAGCGGTCCCGCTCATCATCGCTAAAGGTCAGTTGGAGATGGCCGTAGGAGGAGCTTTTCTGGCTTGTTTGGCCCAGCTGTCGGATGACTAATGGACTGCTATGCGCCAACTACGGCTCGCGCGAGGGAGGGGACAAGACATTTGCAGATTTCCCAATTACCTTGAAGCACTATTTTTTTCATGCAAAGCATCAGCAAGTCATATTAATTATCATTTGTCCCACAGCCCCCTCCCCCCCCCAATCCCATCACTCGTCATGTTATTAATTAAAATGATGGCTCCATTCTTGTATATTGCTGGACTTTCCAGCAACAGTTTAATTGAAATGGAATCGATTAATTGACTAGATATGTTAAGGATATTCAAGCACATACAGTGTATATGGAATAATCATTTAGATGGCAAGAGTCAGCATATTTATTCACTTTATTAAAAAAAAAAAATGTTCTATTACAGTTGATAAATTCTTACTTGTTCTTGGTAAATATTCATCGAGAGTGAGAAGAGTCCATTACTACCCCTAGAATTCCTTTTACAAACTTGCAGCCTCCAGCATGTTTATTGACTGATATTGATTTTTGTGAGAACACATTGTCCTCTTCAATCTCAATACTGCTTGAAATAGAGAAAAGAGAGAGAGAGAGAGAGATGTACGAATGTAAAGTAAGTTGTTCACTCTAAATTCTGAAATACAAGCCTAATTATTAAATTATCCAACTGCATTATGGTATCAGAAGCACATTACATCTGACAATGTTTTGTACAGAAAACTTTCAGCAGAGTACTATTAAAAGTGACATTTAATTAAATGATTTGGTGACTATTTTGGATATCTCAATAATTTTTCAGGACCAAGAAACTGTATGGTTAAGTCCAATTACAAACCTTAGTCCCTTAGTCCTACTGCAGAACTGAAGGGTTCAGTTCTGTCTTACAGAACACTGGAGTGTCACTGTGTTTTAATAGTGATTTATTTGTGGAATGCAAGTAATGATCGTTATTTAGATAGCCAACTGGGAGTTGAAGATTGAGTGCCTGTTTCACTCAAAAGAAAACAAAGTAATAAAATCTTGATAAAGTTACTTAAGGGCCATACTTTTCCAGCTGTCTGATCCAGTGGAAATCAGAATCTCAGATGGTACAAAATTCTTTGCAGCTTCTTCATTCACACTGATTCACAGTGTAATGGCTCCCTGTCAGAAAGTCTGCCACCACAGATGTGACTATACCAAGGGAGCAGTGCCTTTACCTGTAATGGCAGCATGCTTTTGAGCCCTGACTCTAAGCAATATTACATTACATTTACAATATTACATTTTTATTATTCTATTTTGAAATATATACATGGCATATGTGGGTCACTTGGTAACAGTGGTGAAAATACTGACTGTTGTTCCAACTGTTGTGCTCATTCAGTAGTTCCAACCAAGCCACTACTACAAACTGCTTGCATTATAATGCACTGCATGAATGTTGCGCAGTTTATATTCAGATAAAGAATTCAAAGGATTATCTTGTGTGAGTCCATTGTGAGTTTTTTTTTCCTGTTCGCCCCTATGGTTTAGTTTCATTGCCTTCTCCATTTCACACTCCGTTTGGTTTTCTTATGCCTCTCAAACCCCATGTCACTAGAGTATTTCTGTTTTTCACCTGTGTGCATGACGTCACATGATTGACATCAGCCTGCCCAGGGATATGCCAGAGACCTCTAAGCCAGATCGTACACCACTGACTGTACAAATATCCCCAAGTATGGTGCTGAGGATGAACTGTTGTTGGCCTCATATATTCATGAACAAACTGATTATTTGAAAGCCATTAATGTACATCGAAATGTACAACAACTTTTGTTCATAATTATTGCAAGTATGATCCCAGTTTAAAATATTCTTAGTATTCTGTTTCGACAGTTATGTCACAACTTAACAGTTGCAGTACAGTGAAGTTCTAGTCATTTTGATTGAATTTCTTTGAATCGGTTCTCAGTCATGTTCTCTTTATTTACTGTGTAGTTCTTTATATTCACACACAAATATACCTTTTGCATCCAATCAATCTGATATAATAAATTCTGTAAGAACACAGATTGTGTTGTGTGCTCACACAAAGGTAAAAAAAAGCAAAACCAGTAAAAATATTATTATCCTCATGCTGAATGCATTGTCTTCATGTTGAGCAATCTTCCGTGCCCTCCCCAGTGGCTGCTCATCCATGTTATTGGAAGTAGATGAACTGAAAATTTGTCCTTGCCTTTTCCCCTGCTCAACAAGAAATCAATTAAAATTCTCTCTGCCTTTCCCTTTCCATTTTACCACTACATTACAAAAACAAATCTCAGGAACAGTACAATCCTTTGATTTCTTATTCTTGTACGTGTTATTCTTATTATTTCCATTATTTCAAATAATTGTTTTTAATTTTTTTAAATTTTATTTAAACAACATGAAGTTTTAAAAAGTCCATGACTGTTTGGTGTCAATACCTTTGGGAATTTTGAATCTGCATGATGTGCATTGACATTATAATGTTATATGTTGCAGATAATATTGCCGTTGAAAGATCTTATGCTTGGAGAGCCTTTTTACGAGCAGCGATGTTTATGTTGTTAGGGTATGTGAATGAAGCAATAAATTATTCACTTCTTTATTTTCTACAGTCTGCTGAAGGGACAAGTGATAAACACACTGATGTGATATTCAAGAAAGAACAAATGGAGCATTGCTCTTTCCTGTAAAAATAATACCAAGATTAATGGTGTGATTTGTCTGCAGACTGAGGTGTGGCCACTGATAGAGACCCAGAAAATGCCAGACGTGTTGCAGCTGCTCAATTCAGACCACTCAGATCCAACGTCCACCCCTGTCGTTACACAAGTTCCAGCCAGTCCCTTTAGTTATATCGCAGCTGGTATTCCTACGCATGCATTGACTTATTGAATATTAGATTTGAGTTGGATTGTAATTCCCAATGATTGCACCCTTTAACTGATCTTCCACTACAAAATGTGCAGTTACATTTCATTATTTATTACTTCAATTTTTATTATTTTTCTGTGGCCGCAGAATAATTTCCTTACTTTTGAACATTGGCGTGCGATGCAAACATACAGTGGGGATGCATGTATTGAGTCTGTGCACTGCGTACACTAATAAGGAAACATTTTGTTTCAGAGGTCAAGCAACCATCCCTTTTTGGTGGAGGTGGAGTAAAGTAGTAGGCCAGTGAGCTGTATTAACTTTATTGCATGTTCAGATGTGCGCATTAAGCTGTCCGTTATGCATTGCCGCTGTTACATCGACAAAGATGCTTCCTTTTAAAATCACTATGGCGACGTACAGCACCAACTATAGCATATTAAAAGTTAATAGCATATGAACTTGTAATTCAATCACACTGGTAAGCCTGATGTGATTTTTGAAGCCATGCAGGAGGTGGTTGATGCTGGCAGATAAAGCAGCTGTCTTGCCAGAGAGCTGACACATCTATGAAGAAGAATGGAAGCGGTAGAATACTTTCTGCAATGTAGTGCAGCATTCATAGGCATTCAGAGATTCATTGAGAACCCCTATTTATTGCCTAGCCTTAAAAACAAGAGGGTTGTACTTGGAAGTCACACTGTAATTTCATTTTATGCATTCTTTTATTGCATATTCATATTTAAAACCCTTAACCATAAATGTATCGTCTAAAGGGCTTTAAATGAAGTTGGCTATTTGGCTCTTTGTGGTTTGAGATTATATGGTTTTACTGGCCGACTCAGTGACCCAGCTTCAATGTATCTGTATCATGAGTTGGCAGGATTTGAAAATCTGATTTGGAAAGGTCACCTGCAAAACAGTTTCCGAATGAAATTTCTTGCGTTGATGCCTGTATGTCTGAGCTCATCCCCTGTCGTGTTCCTGTCTGTTTGGCTGAGATGTTACCAAAGCCAAAATGGTTCCAGTGGTCTCCTGAGATCGGCCGTGTCATTGGACATGTCCTACCATGCCACTCAAACCAACTCTTTGTTGCTGATGTCACCCAGTGAGCTTTTTTTCCCCCCTCCCAAGCATTCATTTTGAATCCTCTTCAGTGCCACTCAGGATGTTTGAGAGGGGAAACGGAAGCATACGAGAAAAATAAAAGTGGCTTTTTCAAATAAATTCTCTCCCTTCTCAACCCTTTCTGGTACAAAAGGCCGTGCATCACCAATTTAGATGTCACAATGTCACACACTGGTGTTTGAAGAAAGGTGTGAAAGAGTTGGTGCAAGAAAGAGATGGTCAAGTCACAGAAAGTTACCTTCAAATAATTCTGATGTACAGTACCCTGTAGACAAGCAGGAATGGGATTAAAAAACTGTTGGAATAGGAGATTTCCGCAACTTTGAGTGTCCAAATGCATACTCTAATCCAGGCTATCTTTTTTTTTTTAAACAAAACCTTTCAAAGATATGCAGATGACTATTTTTAACACAAGATACTTGTGTTAAAATTAGTCATCTGAGCATTTATACATGAGAGCTTAAATGAACTGTAAGGTGAAGTGGTTAGTGATCTGGAAATGGCTGGCTGTTCAAACCCAGGTAACAGAGTAATAGTGTATCACATAGTGGCCTTTCTTTGTCTGAATGTGTGTATGTTTATGTGTATGTATATATGTATGTATGTATGCATATATGTATAAGTATGTGTATATATAAATATAATTTGTAAGTAAATGTTTGTGTTATTGTACCTGTACGTATAAATCAAACACACACACACACACAAACAGTGCACATGTGGTTACAGTGCAGATCATCAGCTTTTATTGAATTAT
Source organism: Anguilla rostrata (assembly GCF_018555375.3). NCBI lineage: Eukaryota > Metazoa > Chordata > Actinopteri > Anguilliformes > Anguillidae > Anguilla > Anguilla rostrata. The sequence continues at coordinate 22,260,820 of NC_057941.1, read as the reverse complement.
ATTTGAATACATTTAAATGTATTAAAATATAAAATGTAAAAATGTAAAAAAATTTCTACACAGCTCCCCATTTCAGGAATGAACATACGTTTCACTTGCTAAAGACAAGACTAACGGAAAAATGCCCCAGAAACAAACGGGAACTGAAGATGGCTGCAGTACTGGCAGAGCGTCACCAGGGAAGATACCCAGTGTCTGGTGAGCACTGCGGGTCACAGAATTCAGGCAGTCAATGAATGCAAAGGATTTGCAACCAAGTACTGAATATGACTTTATTTCAGATTATGTTAATTTGTCCCATGACTAAAAAGGGGGGGGGTGGCTATGTATAAAAGGGGCTGCAATTCCTACTCGGACCACCAGATATTGATGTAAATGCCATCAAATTAAGCTGGCAGTCTGCATTTTAATCTCTTGTTCTGTTCATTCTTTTATTTCAAATTCAATGTGCTGGAGTGAGCCAAAGCAAGAAAAATTGTGCCTCTGTCCTAGTACTTTTACATTTAGCTGTAAATATGTATGTGTGTTGTGTGTGTACTTTAGAAATGTTAAATACTTTGGCAATATGAACATACTGTAGGTGTGTCATGCAGTAAAGCTCTGATTATTACTGAATGTTCTTGAGAGAGAAGATCAGATTATGCTGCTGAATTTATTCCAGTCAGTCATTTAATTAGCTAGCTGGCACAACTAGGTATAAAATTTAAAAAAAAACATATTCATCGAATACATAAGAGAACAACAGCGAATGTCATTAACTTTTTATGTATGATTGTGTTGCAAGAGACTCATCTCTTGCAGTATTTTTAATTTGTGTTGTTTGTTGGACAAGAAGGCGACTGGAGGGAAAACGTGCTGGTGATGTCATTGGCACTTCACATGATGCTGCCTATCAGCAGTATGCTAGTCACACAAGCTCTGTTAACCTTTAGCTTTGGCACACGCAAACAAACAAGGCAGCCATGTGTGATGAATCTGCGTGTCTCACGTCGGTAAATATCAATTGCATAATCTGGAGCATCAGCACCAATTAGCGACTTTGACTGAAAGTACTGCCATATTGAGTTATTCTGTTTTTTTTTTTGCGCGTGCAACATAGCAAGACATGTGGCTGGGGTTAATGACGGTGTGTGGAAAAATGTTTCTACTGCTTGTTGCGGAAAATGCCAAAATGATAAATGTTCATGGAAAAGGTTTGTGTTACGGTGATGGGGCACAGATTTTGACCAATTTCTACAGGAGAAGTCATACTTGCAGGAGGAGGGATGATAGCGTAAGTTTATCTCCCGGATTTGAAAATGCCCAATCGTATCTGTCGGCCTGCCTCGATGCCTTCTATCAGATTAGGAAGCAGGTAGCATGCTACGTGTTCTGCCTAATTTGAGCTGTGAAGTCATTGTATCAGATGGAAGAGTTGTGAATTTGCCTAAACGATAATTGTTGAATGTTAGATTTTGAGAGGGTCTGACTCTGAAGTGTTTTCCTTTGACACCATTCAATCATCTGGTGAATTAGTCATGATATCCATGTCAGTACCACATATTAATAATTGTGCAAACCCCATATTCTATTATCCTTCTGTGATACAAATAACTGTTTAGCTTGGATTTAGTAAACAAAAACCACTTTGTAGCTCATCTAATATCTTAAATCCAATTCACTTTCCAGGTAACCTGGAAACAAATTAGCGAACTGGAAGCTGACACTCATTCGACATTCTGTAGTTGATTGAAAACGAATCTGTCTAGTTCATCAACAGTGAAAATGGCAGAAAACAACAACAAAAACAAGCAACTGTGCCCCACAGGGATCCACACATTTTCAAAAGAAGAACTAATAAATTTCTAAAAAAACATAGCAGCTCAAAGCGGGAAAGAAAGGGGCATGTGACATCTGTTTCCCAATTACAAGGCTTGCATCTGTAGCGAAGAGGGAGATTTCTTACAGTGGAGACTGTTAACTGTTCCACAGTGATAAAACACAGTAAAGGAAAAGAACAAACGCAAAGTGGAATAAGTTATGACCAGCTGCCATTAAACCGAGAGCATAGTCAGCACAATTTCCGCCAAACCAGATGAATTATTCAGCTGTATTGTCATTGTAACAATTGGCCAGAATTCTTTTTATTTCACCCCCAAACGTAGTATTCAAAGACAAAGAAACATTCAAACTCAGTAAATGTGCTTTCTGTTTCCATCGAGTGTCTGCACTGAAAATGAGCTAATCCTCACTGAAGATTTACTTTGATCAGTGAGATGTAATCATGAGAATGAAACATTAACAGTACAATTGAGGGTATTAGGCATTAACAGTATGACTGAGACTAAAATAACAGTATGACTATGCTCACATTTGGGCTTCTAGTGGCAAGACAGAAATTCCATTGAAGGGAAACATTTGGGGTTTTCTGTGCAAAATATAGGCCTATGTGTATGTTTATTTTTACTGGCGTCACTGTATACAGTAAAATGTTCTAATCTTATTGATGGAATGTAGATGAGGGCCTTATAAAAACGAATAAAAATGGGTTTTTAAATAACCCTGCAACAGGATTTAATTGAAGTTAATGAACGCATTATTAGTAAATAGCCAATACAAGGCAGATTTTAAACTGTGTGGCATGCTGCGTGTATCTTGCTCTTGCTTCCTGTTCCACTAGTGGTAATTTATTGGCATGTGACCAGCTGTGATTTTCTTGCTCTGAGCTCCATTTGCACTACCATTCCTCTTTGTGCATCTCAGGACACCAGATTAGGAAGTGAGAAACTAATCTAATGCATGCATTGTGCTGCTGTTGGCAGTTGCTTGCACGGCTACATTGCTTCTCCAAAGATTTCTGCTGGTCAGAAGCGCAGGAGTTCATTGTTAATCGTTTCAAGGATATCTGAGAAATACCATCAGGATAGAGCTATATGTACAGTAGAATGTTTTGCCCTGTTTATCTGACAATGGGGGAAGATAAGAGGGAAAACACTTTCAGCCACAGAATAGCTGCTTATTCCGCACCACTACTCACACCAAAATATCGGCCTTTGAATGCACAGAGCAGGGTTGGTGAACTCCAATGCCAGCTCACTCGTAGATTACGTACATCACAGTAAGCTGTTTTATTTAGGGATACAAGAACAGTCTACAGCTGTGTTGTGTGAGCTTGTCAAAACATGTAACTTGTTTTAATGATTGGGTTGATTAAATCATTTAGAGCAGAAGTTGGCATTAAGACTGAAAACATGCATTGCCTTCTGTTCTAGAGTGGCTTAGATTATGAGGTAACAGCACAGTGGCACAATGTAGAGCTTCAGAACTGGGATTGTGAACAGGAGGGGTTTGAATGCCAGGTGAGATGCAGCTGTTCTGCTGTTTTGGCAAGGCACCTTAAAACTGCATTGTTTTCTGTAAAAGTTTTAATTTATATGATTGATAACATGTAAAAAATGTTAGGTCATGGAAGTCATTCTGGATAACAGTGTCTACTATGAATGTAACAATGTAATGGCATTAACTAAGGTAAAAATAACACCTTGTTCAAGGGCACATCGCAGTGTCTCACCAGGAAATCAAACCCAAAGACACCCATCACAGGCTCTAATTGTAATGCTTTAACTGCCACCACATTCTTATGTGCACTAATTCAGTTTAATCCACCCAAAGCATTTCATTAGGGCTGGGGGTCATCTACAGATATTGTTGCACTTTGAAATTCCACTGGGGGAATAAAATCACAAAGTATGACTGGACGGGACATTGGGGCCTGCAAGAGATTGGAGCGATTTTTATTGGGAAATCTCATTTGTGCGCATGGGGAAAAAAAGTGTCTTTTAAAGACATCATGGTTTAATTTCCTTGTACCATGTGACTATTGAGCCACTCCCACTTGAAATGAAGAGCGGGAGAATGTCTCCTTATCTTCTCCATTGCAGACGTGCACCCCGTAACCTGAGGGGATGTGGGAGGCTGGAGCGGGATTATGTAATTGATTATTTAATAGCTTTTAAGCCGTAGTCGAGGTGGTGCCCCTGTACCCTGTGATATTGGGTGCAGTGGGTTTACGCTAACTTGTGCTCTTGCCTGTTCACCTGAATGTCGATAACAGTGCCCAGTGAATATTAATGGTATAAAATCAATTCAAACAGAGGTGATACAATACTTGCAGAGTTTGGGTGTAACTATGAAAAATGTATTGTATATGTGTAATATATTCTATGAGGCCAATAGTTATTTTGTATGTATTGTGTATAGACCAGATGACCTAACATTAACAGCGACAGTCCAAAAATGGTTCCTGTAGCTGTGTTCCAGTGTGCAGTTCTTTTGGTGCAATATTATGCTATCATTACCACAAACACATCAAGAATTTAAATTAGGGCTTTGTAACTATTCCGCAAAAGGGCAGTTAATGAGCATGTATGGTACAGTATGTCTAAACAAGTAATTGGGACAACTAGAAACAAGACCGAAGGTAACAAGTTTTATCATTGTTACACAATGAGCATTTATTTTATTGAGGATTCAGAGTAATGACTTCTGTCGTATACTTCTTCTGCTTGTCCAGCAGCCAAGTTCTCAGTTCAATGAGGCACCGATTACTGGCTATCTCCTATAAATGCTCTGGTAATTCATACCATTTAAATATATGAAAGAACCTTGAAATGCTGTAAGCATTCTTTTGGTACAATGCATGAAGCTACTGGGAGAATTATTTGAAAGAACTGAACCACTCTGTGCTTGCAGCCTACCTGATAGTGACAGGTGGTGATTCATGTATGTGTCAACAATGAAAAGATGTGGAATTTCAGCACACCCTCTGCTGGCAAATACATGTTATAACATGATTTAACAGGAGGTGTATTCATGGAGTTGAGGAGGTAGTCTTTCGAGTCAACTGGGAATTAACAAAGAAACATAGGAACCATTTTCATAAATAATATATATTATTATTATTATTATTATTATTTAGAAAGAGTTGAGTGTATAGTATAATTGTAATAGAGCTGATACACCTGATACACCACATCTGATACCCTCTCATATGCTTGGGTTTATTGGATTTGGGGCAGAAATCACACCTGGCTGTAGGGAGGATGTCATCTCCCTGCGTTTGGGTATCAAAAAAATGAATGAATAAATAAATGAAAAAGGGGGAGGTGATGATGAGTCTGGGTAGCTAACTGAGCTAAGTTCCCTTTTTTTGCCATACACGGTAAAGTCTTTTGAGATCATGACCTGAAAGGTGCTATATAAGTCACAGTTGTTAAGCCACAGTTGAATGTGTTGAAAGGATATCAATTTTATCATCACAGCTGAATCATTTTAAATATTTTACATTTCCTGTACAAAGAAGCAAAGTATTGCTTGCCATACAGCTTGCGGACAGCTTTACACAAAATGTAAATTATTCAAATATCTTTACAAAATAATTCTTAATTTAGCAACCATGTATTAAAAAAGAAAAGTATGAAGTATTTACCAGTTTTCTTGTTCCAGCTTAAAAACTAAAGCCCAAAGGTGCTCTTCTGGCTTTCCAATCAGTATTCCCATTGGCTATTTTATCTTAAGCTGTTGGGACATAATGTACAAAACAGAACAGATTTTATTTCATTTATATTTAAGGTATTTTATTTAAGGTATATTTATACACTTTGGTTTCACCATGTAGAAATTCCAGATCTATTTAGTCATAGCCCCCTTCCTCCCCCCTTTTCAGGGCATCATATTGTTTGGGACATTTACTTTTTATGTAAATGAAAGTAGTCATCTTTACTACTCTGTGTCATATCCTTTGCAGTTTTTTTGACTTTGAAATACTCCTTTGTTGCTTTAGCAGTATGTTTGGGATCATTGAATGAAGCACCATCCAAATGGTTTGGAGGCATTTGCTTGAACTTGAGCAGATATTTCTGTATACTTAAGAATTAATTCAGCTGCTGCTATCTGTAGTCATCTGTAGTTCATCATCTATGAAGACAAGTGAGTACCAGTACCAGTGGCAGCCTTACATGCCCAAACCATGCCCTCCGCCATGTTTCACAAATGGGGAGCAGATTTGCTCTGGATCTTGGGCAGTTTCTTTCACCCTTCATACTTTGCTCTTGCCATCACTCCGATGCAAGTGAATCTTGGTCTCATCTTTGTTGTGCGGTAAAACGTCTCACAGTCAAGGGAGGTTGTAGGAAGGCTCAGGAGGCAGGGATTCAGTAAAAACAGATATTTTTTATTTTTCTTTGAGCAGCTGGTGGTATAGTGATTAAATATTTACAGTGAAATAAAGACTTTAGCAAAACAAAAGAAAAGAATAAATATTTACAAGTGCTCAGACTTGACTTAGTCTATTCCCAAGTTGCACTCACTGCAAAACATGTAACTCACAGCAATTATACAGACCTATCCCCCACGCAGTCCGGCACAGACTGGATTTTATCCTCTTCAGCCTCCCGCTAAAGTGGAGGGACAAACCAAATTCAAATTCCCGCGGGGCAATTAGTTAAACAATTCACAGAAACTACATGTACATGTCTCTGCAGTTCAAAAGGAATACAAATATATTTGTAGAAAACCGGAATATTTTCATACTTCAATACATTGTAAACCAAGCACAGATCGCCAGTACAACATTACTAAATACACTAACTTCATTGTAGCGAAGTTTACATTCCTACCCCTTCCCTCGCTAAACACAATAGGTGCGGTTATTCCTTTAACAATGCGCGTGCCCTGGCGCGCCGTTTGCGAGTGCAAAACCAGAAGCGGAGATGAAGCGACGGAGTTGGGCGTGAGTAGTGAATGAAAAGCACTTCACATTTAAACAGCGCTTATAAAAAATCTCTCTGCTGATCCATGCCATGCGAAATAATTGTGCACTTATTAATTCACATATGCATGGAACAGTCATGAGATAAAATATGTATGGTAAATTATGAAAGTTCGCGAAAGTGTATTTTTAAGGTGGGAAATTGTCCGGGAGTGAAACATGCGGACGTGGCGGGTTTAAGCGCTTCGATGCTTAAAAGCGCGCTCATGATAATATGCGCTTCAGCTCATAAAGGCGTGCTCGTCATTATCACACATCTGTGACTTTTTCCAGGCCTCTGCTGACTCTTTTAGGTACTTACCAGCAAACTCTAACATGGCCATACTGTTTTTGTGACTAAAGCCGCGTTTCCACCAAAATTACCCGGAACTTTCAGTCCCAGGAACTACTTTACCAGGAACTAAAAGGTTCCTTCAGCCAATGGTTGTCTGCGTTTCCACCGGGGTCTAAAGTACCGCGAAGATTAGGCAAATTAGCCCACTGACGTTGTCGTCGGTCCATCTGTCATATGATTTCTTCTGTAACCCCATACTACCACCGAATTAGCCTACATTATTTTCTAATAACCGGGACAGCCCGGAGGGGTTTATTCCACTTATATACAACGGGTTACCAACAATGACTATATATGGTTACTTTTGTATTTATTGATTTTCATATATCCTCTCAAACACATTCATTAACAGCAGAAAACATCCACACGTTGTAAACATTTTGCTGTTTTATTACTTTCTCGTTGTCAATTCCATATAGGCTAATCGCAAAATGACAAGAATAGAACGAAAACTCGGACTTGCGTGAAAATGTAAATTAGTAGTGGTACAGCCACCGTTTGCTTTCCTTCGAAGTTACTGCTAGCCGAGCAGCGAAGTGTGCCCTCCAGATGCGAACCATGCACCATAAATGAGTCCATAGTCTTCCTGGTCTTTTCGTGGAATTGAAAAATGGCAGTAAAATTGAGTAAAATTACGGCAGTCTGAAAAAGCTAAAGGGAAAATTACTAGAATTAACCTGTTATTTTACCCGGATAAAAAGTGCGGAAGGTGATTTCCAGTTTGCATCACCAATGTTAATTATGCAGAACTACCGCATACCTCACATAACTGTATCAAACGTTTTGAATCAATTACAACTGGCTAACAAAGAAAATCCGGAAGAAAATATTCAGCAACCGAATTAATCCGTTTGAATGTTTTGGTAGCCTACGTAATATGCTGTCCCGGCACGAATGCTTAGCATTTTATAAAACGAATACTAAAGCAAGAAAAGAACAGAAGAGCACACGTTATAATTCCAAGACGTTGACAGGCTATAACCAAAAGTAGGCTACTGCGCCGCATAACATACAAGTTTGATTTGAAGTTATTATGAAAATAAATTGGTTTGCCGCTGCATATTTTCAAACATGGCGGGTAATGGCGGAAAATAAATACAACACAAACGCTACGAGTACTCGACCAATAAGAAATGTTCAGCGCTGCAAGCTCCACCCAAAAGGTTCCTGTACTTTCGGAAAGTACTACCCCCCGAGCAGGAACGTTTTGGGGGGTAAAACAAAGCCCCCAGAACTAAATTTAGACCCTAGTTCCTGCGGTGGAAACGCACTGAGTTCCTCAAAAGGTTCCTAGTTCCGGGGTATAGTTCCTGCGGTGGAAACGCGGCTTAACTAGTGGTTTGCATCTTGCAGTGTAGCCTCTGTTGTTCTGTTCATGAAGTCTTCTGTGAACAGTAGTCGCTGACACATTCACACCTACTACCTGAAGAGTGTTTCTGATTTGTCAGACAGGTGTTTTTCTTCATTATGCTGAGAATTCTTTAGTCATCAACTGTAGAGGCCATCCTTGCCCTTCCATGCACTTTGTGGTCTATTCAGCTCACCAGTACTCTCTTCTTAACAAGTTTCCAAACAATTGATTTAGGTAAGCCTACGGTTTGCCCAATGTCTTTGACAGTTTATTTTTTATTTTTCAGCCTCATAATGGCTTTCTTCACTTTCATTGGCGCAGCTTTGCTCCTCACGTTGCCAAACGCCAATAACAAACTCCAAAAGCAATCAACTGCCTAGATTAAAGACTAGATATTAAAAGCTCTCGTATACCTGCAAAAAGGTAGCAATTGAACACACCTGACCAAATACCTGTATAGCCATCTGTGAAATGGGGGGCTATACATGAAATGTGCTGTCATTTTTACATGGTGAAACTAAAGTGTATAAAAATGCCATTTACTAAATGCTAAAATTCTGCACTTTAATCACATGAATTTTTTAAAATTACAAATCTAAAATTGTGTAGTACAGAGCCAAATCATGAAAACATACGTCTGTCCCAAATATTATGGAGCTCACGGTGTGTTATTTACTAGCATTATGCTAAAATGGACACAGTTTACACATGGTCCCTTATAGTTCTCATTTGTAAACTGTGGAATCTGGGGGCAAGGGGGTTGGGCACCCAGTGAAGATCCTCCTCTCCCCCTGATATCACTGAAAGAGGTGAAATCAATGTTATTAATGCTGCAGGTATTTGTTTAATCATGAACACATACTGTGCTCTCCCCATAATGTACAGTAGCATATTACGTTTACCGGTTTGGGTGTCTGTGGGTCTGTTGAGGAAGGCTGTTGATATTGGTGGAGTGAACCTTTTCTCTGTGGCAGGAAGGTAGGGTTCTGCGCTCATCTGTACAGGCCACACACGTTCATCTTTAACTGGCTGAGAATTCCAGTGGTTGCAGCAACACACCCTGTTTGATGCCCGAATCTGCTGGGTCAAAGTTTCGACCGAGATGGCTGCGCGCCATCAAATCACACAGCCTGGTCTTAGTGCCAATGTGGCATTTTCGTATTTGGATGACTTTTAAAGCCTTTGATGACAACCAATTATTTGCCAAGTGAGAGATCACGCCAAGCCTGTCGTAACCTCCATGATCCTGCAGATTAGGGGCTCCCAATAATCTGCAGCAAACATTCAGAGCCTTGCTAATATCACTTTCCACAGGGCTGCGTGGACATTTACTTTTTGGGCTTTCTGGTCTGTCTAGGGCCATTCCTTCTTCTATGGGAAATATTTGCATGTTGTTTTCTCTGATTTGTGGTTATGTCTAGAGAGTTGCACAAAAAATCTGTAAAAATTATATGCATTTAAAAACGTCTATTTGAGGGATATCCCTTTGCAGCTTATTTGATTGTTAGTTGGACTTGTAACCTAAAGGTCACAGGTTCGATTCCCCTGTTGTTGTACCCTTGAGCAAGGTACTCAACCAGCATTGCTTCAGTATATATCCAGCTGCATAATTGGATACAATGTAAAATGTAAATGTAAAAAAAAACGTGTAAGTCACTCTGGATAAGAACGTCTACTAAATGCCTGTAATGTAATGAGAGAGTGTGCTTAAAAATAAGGCTATATTAATGCAAGTAACCATTCCATTTTAACCATTTTAATTGAACACTTTAAAAGTTATGAACATCTCAGAGTTTCATATAACCCCCCGGATTTGTACTGTATCTCTGAGGTTCTAGTTTAGGGGGTGCATCTACACTCACACTCATACACACAGACACGTCAACATCCGGTACAAACATAATTAGCAAGCTAGCAACACCACTGCTTTTTTTTTCTCCTGGCAATGGACTAAAATAGTTCCGTATGGTAGAGCTGCTCTATAGAGCTGACTAAACTAGCCCCATATTGCAATACAATGACCCCTGGATTCATTCAGGCCTGCAAATACATTTTAAAGGAAGGACTTGTACTTTAGTAATACAGTGAGGGTTAAAGTTTTTCATGTACTTTTTATTCCACTCTTCAGATTTAATTGAATCCGGGGTTCAATGAGGTCACTGAAATGAGCTACTTTTGTACAGGAGTCTCGCTCAGGATTCACACATGCAAGGTTCTGGTTCCCTTACAGCTGTACCAGTTGGCTACTGTTACCTGTTAATGTTAGCATGGAAAAATGTAATTCAATTTAAGCAGTCAGTTCAGTCTTGTGTTCTAGCCTGTGCTTTTGTGTTTGTTTTAGAAATCATGAAACGCATTATTGATATCTCTCCACTTATGAATTGTAAATAGGACCTGTTGTGGCAAAATATATTCTGTATTGAATTTATGTTGAATTGGCCTTGTTGCACATTTGTGTACACTATTATATGGGAGAATGTAAAGTACCACTCACCCTCTCTCAAACATTTATTCAGTTAGTGTTTACCATTGATTTTTCTATAACTCTGTAATTAGTTCTTCGCTCGACACTGGAGAGATAACCTTTGACTGCAGCACCCACACATCTCTACTGCAGGTTTTTTTTTTTTTTTGGTTTCCCCCACTTTCATTTTTCTCTTTTCATATGAGGTCACTTGATGTAATCACTTTGCCCCAGAATCATTTGTTGTAGGCTTTTATTAGGTAATGTCAGTGTTTCACCAGCCCCCCGCCTCCCCCTTCCTTTTACCTATTCAATTGCCCAGGATTTTCCCCCTTAAATGAAATCCAATTATTGTTTGCGTCTACAGTAAATACAGGCCAGAGAACTGTGGGAATCACCCATTCACGTTTGAGTGGAGACAGCCAGCTGTGTCCTACGGCAGCTGAATAGAGCAGGGTACCTGAGAAGGGTGAGAAGGAGGGGTGTCAGGCCAAGGGGAACAGGGACAGGGCAGAATCCTGCCACTGCTTAGGGTGCCAGACACACCACTGGGGATACGGAGACTGCATTCATGAGATTTTGCACTTTCATACCACTCTAAGAATACAGACGTATGCACGTCTGATAGCAGGGATATAACATGATAACAGGGGTCACCAATATGTTGAGTGGTACTTGATGGTGATTCATAAAGTGATCGTGTATTAATGTTCCATAATTGCAAGTGCTGGTCATGCCAGAATTCTAGGCCTGAGGTGCTGATGTGCATTGGACTTTGGTTTTGATGGGAGTAGTTATGCTCAATTTGATATTATTGCTGGTGATCGAGGCATGGAACTCCCCCTCCCCCACCATTGTCATTGTAAAGCGATTTGAGGCCTGTAGTGAATGTCAACTTTTCAGTAATTTTATGTTTGAATGGTTGCTATTGTTTAATATCCAGCATTGTATCATTGTTTAGCGAACTATCAATATCGGCTGACTGGCTAATAATGTCTGCTGATACTGCAGCTTTGTATTCTATGAGCTCGATTATACACTCGGCACAATGCAGCAGTAGCCCAGCGTGAGCGTCTTTGCCGGGATCAGACATGCGCAATTGTCATTTTTCCGTCCAGCACCCATGCTGTTTAAATAGCAAACGACCTTGGGCCCATGTAGCGCGGGTTTGGCCTTGAAATGGGCATGGTCATTTGTGGCGTATTGCTATTTTGATGCAGCTGAAAGCGTATGCATTATGACCAACAAACACATGGTCTTAAGTAACATCGCAGTTTCATTGTTATTTTCAGGGCACAATATTAAGATACAAATGTGCACCTACATTGGTGGGTGCAGAATGCACATAAACCCTCCTATCTTTCACACACACGGGGGGACGTACAAGCATGCATAAAAATATCAGGATTACAATGTAAAAGATTATTATCATGTATATAAAAAATATATATACAATATACAAGACAACATGTCATAATGGATGGTCATGATAGTGATCCAAATTAGCAGTAATGATGACGAATGAAATTGCCCGTATAAATATTATGTGAACCATAAGGGAGCACACTCCCATCAACATCCAGGTGATTTATGATGCTACGTGTAAGGTTGTGCACGTATTCGCAAATTATTCTAGAGCAAGACATGATTGGTCAACTGATTCTTGCAGTCTTCCAGGGGGATCCAGCCCTGGAGGGGTAGCTGTTGGGGGACCAATGGCTGTCCATATATTTTGTGTTAATTGTCATTCAATTGAAAACTTAAAAAACATGCATGGTAGCCCAATAGAGAGGAGTGTGGACTGCTGAAAATGCACTTCACGTGTTTGCATAAGTCAGGTGGAACAATTACAATACTGCCCTCAGAAGTTGTGTGTTGCATAACATTGCCGAAGGTCATTGATGTCTTGGACATAAATGAGGACACATAGGACTTTAGAAGGTGTGATAGTGAACTGCATATACTGATGCCAATAGGAACTGAGATACACTACCAGCACTGGTGATGAGGCATCAGCTGGCCGAAGAGCTGCTTCATCTATAGCCCGATAAGGAGGCGGAATGGTTTATTTAATTGAAAAAAGTCCAAAACTTTGTCCAGTGAATTTAATTTATTTGGACATTTTAAATCTCCTTTGAACAACTTTGCTATGTGTCTGGTCACTTGCTTTCCAATTTGTATTCAACCTGATTATTTTTAGGCAATGTCTCTTATTCCTTCAAATTTTCAGACGCAGAGGACATGTCCTCACAACAGGACGACAAGAATTTGATCTTATTTATTATTTCATGTTCTGGTTTTTACATGTATGGTGAATATTCTTCTTTGACCAATGATGTATTTGTCCAGCCAGTCTGTTTAAAATTGAAATGGGGTCTGTTCAAAGCAAAGATGAATCCACTGGTAGGCAGCTTTGAAGAACAAATATCCATAAATAGCAAAACATTTAAGGTTCAGTGTGTGTGTGCGTGCTCGTTTGTTTGTTTGCCAGTGTGCAGCAGCTAATAAAGTAGCTAAATGGCACAGGCCCGTGAGCAGCCTTGCATGAATCAAATGTGAAACCAGGACGAAAATAGTGTCATTCCCTTGCGTAACCCTGCATAAGTGAGTCTGACAGTCTTCTTGGCGCTGTCTTATGAACATACTGTACCAACATCCAGACATCGCTAACTCATGAGCACATTCACGCTCTACAGGAAATGCATATGCACACAGGTGCTCACACACATGTGCTCATCAACAGACACTCTCTCAAGCACAAATGAACAGGACATGCAACATACTTGCATGAATCACATGAATACTTACACATGTGCTTTTAGGCAATTGAAAGAAACACACTCAACAGCATATATTCCTATTTGGCCCACATCTTAACTGAATAGAACATCATGCTGAGGGTCTCAAACATGCTGCTTAATTACAAAGCAGGGTGGCATCCCAGGTGTCTGCTAGACCTGCATTGAAAATTGCCTGCAGCATGGCTTACTCACTCTCCAATGAAGCTGCGATTTATAATGGAGCTGAAGGGTGGCAAACGTATATTTCTGGCCCAAATGCACCGCCTCAACCTGTGCGTTATGCACCTCAAGCCTGCGGAGCTGAAATGAGTTCTCCAGCTTATCAGATCTCTGATACTGAAGCGCGATAGACAATTGTGAACAAATACCAAGCTACAGTGATGATACGATACATCGCAGCCAAAGTCATCGATCTCCACAAACTCTTATCCTTCCAATTGCTCCTCCACCTCACCCCCAATCCCCATTCCTCTTGCCTGCCACTGCCTGCTTGCGTGATTTTTCCTCCTTTCCTCTCTTTGAAAACAAGCAGTGTATTTCAATGTGTCCTTCTCACAAGCCTACCAGCATTTGCCATACAGCCACTACAACTCTGCTAGAACACCACTGCTAGACTTGTCTTCGATCCTCCAGAGTTCTCATCTCATGTCACTCTCCTGCTGAAGTCACTCCACTGGTTGCCGGTTGGTTCCAGGGTCAGGTTCGAAGTCTTCACTGTGGCCTCCACTGCAGTCAATATGACAGCCCCTTTCCTATCTACAGGACAGCGACTTGCTTTTCCTGCTCTGTGTGTGTGAATGGTTCTCGCTCATTTCGAACATGGAGCGTCTCCACCCTAGCTCCCCAGTGGTGGAACGAACTCCCCGTTCCTCTACAAACCACTCGGGGACCCTGTCTGCCTCCTGGCTGTGACGTTCAGCTGACGTTGTCTATCTGACAGAGGACGGGGGATTTCTAGGCCTGTGGACTGTTGGCCATCTGTTGATGATACCATGAACACTGTGTTATCTCCGAAATTACATCACAGCTGCTGCTGTCACCACTCGCATCATCCACACAGCACCAGCGTCATCTTATTATAAATATTCCACCATTGATATAGCGCAAATTATTTACAACATCTGCGCCACGGCTGCGATTGACCTTGGATGCTATACACTTACACTCTGACGTCAAACGCCAGAACACTATTAAATCTGTGCTAGTTCACTCATCCTATGATCAATGCAGGGGTGTTACTGTGTGACTTCCCCCGGATCTTGGGGGAACAGATGTCTGTGAAACTTTGCTATAAACATTCGGGCAATGGGGCTTACGGTTATTCTATATTAAAGCTGCCTTTGTAAAAATTCACTTGCTCATGGGAAGGGATTATGCAGCCGGAGCTGCAGAGTGCAGGGCGTATTTGCATCACCGGAGAGAAGAGACATAGAAAGTCATCACTGCCCTTGATATTGAATTTGGAATTTTAGACCTCTATGAAGGTATGTAGGTAAGTTTACATTTTTTTATTCATTTAACACAGGAAGAGTTTTTGGGGAAAATTATTTACTACTAATGAATCATGGCAGCTCACAAGTGTCAACTGTAAGTCACTGTCCTCCTCAATATCTACATTTTTACTATTCTTTTGCTCACAAACATGCAGGCTAACTCACGCAGGCAGCACATAATCTGAACTGCTTGTGTAGAAGTGCAGGGATGACACTTTGGGCGATGTGAAATCATAAGCTGTGTTTGACCTGAGAGGAGGACATTATCTCAGTCCTCTTCTGATTCATCGGGTGTTGCAGGCTAGTCAAAGTCAAGTTTGCATGGGAGTGGGGAGGGGTGGGGGATGCTGCTTGAAGGTTGTGACATGCAGGAAGGTTGGGCTCTTCTGTTTTACAGAGCAGCAGTGGGCACCGGCAGCACACTCCTGTCTACTCCTGCAGACGTGCACACTGGACAAACAGATCTCTCGGCCTCTCAGGCTGCAGACTGACCACAGAAAGCAGAATACAGTCCCTTATGTCTCTTCTCTCAGGCAGTCAGTCAGACAGGCACAGCAATGCCCTGGACTGGAGTAGGCATTAGAGCAACACCCGCGGAGCACTCTGGCCACTATCCGGCTGACCTACTTTCCCACCGAAAAATCGGGAGTGCCACAGTGCGAGGGTTCCATGCCAGGCTACCCCTGGATCTGGAGATGGAGCCCTGCCAGTGCTGAGAGAAGCCTGCCGACAGCTATGCAATTATTTGCTCTGGCTTACCAGAAGGATGAGGGGATTACTTTTGCTTGGTTTGTTCATTTTATAAAGTTTGAAAAGGTGTCCTTTTATTCTGAGCGTGGCATGTGAAAATGGTAGAGCGTCATAGTGAACATCAACAACTGCCAACTCGCTAGTGTGGAACAATAGCAAGTCTTTAAAAGTGGTAGCATAGCATTAGGCTATATTTCTGTGGAAAGTAGCTCCAAGTTTACACATTATGCTGTATATAGAATACTTAACGTGGACACCAGCAGTATATGTGAATAAATTCCATTTAAATATATTTCTGCATTTACAAACTGACCCCTCATGCTTCTGTGAAGGAGAATCTTGATTTTTCTTCTCTTGATAACCTAAGCCTCAGGCAAGTTGTACAAATAACTTGATCGTTCAAAAAGCTCATTGCTCCAAAATAATTTTGAATAAATCTACAATATAATCACTGGGGCCCGGTGAGCACAACACGGGAGTCGGAATACGTATCGTTCAATTTATAATTGCCCTGAACCTGTTTTTGGTTATTTTTCACGAGAATCCAATTGCTCCTCCAATTCCTTAAGTTTTATTAAACAGGCATCTCACACGAGAAGCTTCTTTCTTTTTACTTTTCAAACAAAGCTTTGCAATATACCTTTGAGCTGTACAAGTTTAACATTTTAGCAAAATAATAAGAGAAGCCTGTAAGCTTAAATTTAGTTATTTCATAATAAGCAATACTCGAGTGAATATTTCTAGAAATACTATCTCTCTGGCCAGATCAAACACTTGCATTTTCGACATAAGATACAGAATATATGAAATTGAAACACTTGAGAATTTCTACAAGAAGAGTTGTAATCAGAAAAATACGACTGAATTACAGATTACAACCAGGAACTGGGATTTGTCTTTTTGGCTGAAACAATGCTGACAGTGAACTTAAATGCCCTTGGCAATGATTGGTTGTTTTATTGTTTTAGATTGTCTGTTTCCCTAGTGACGAAGTGGGCAGTGAATTTTTGGTTTGATACCTCTGAAAGTTCAGTTACCATCCTTCAATCAACACAGCATGAAAGGACCATAGACCAATCAGCAGCTTTCGTTTTGGCACACATGCCAGGCCTGCCCCTACACCAGTACACCAGAATGTAGAAATAATCAACTCATTTTTAAATATTTTGAGTAATAAATACAACATTCTGTATTCACAAAGATAATTGTTCTGATTTAATCACTATGGTGCATTTATTTCTAAATATTGTTGATTCCTTCTTCTTATGGTAGCAGTACTTCTTCATTTATAAATGTATTACTTACATTTATTTACCTTTATCTAGAGAAGTTAATTCATGGCTAATTTTTGTATTTAGGTGATGAAGTGAAGAGGGAGGGAAGGCAAAGAGACAAAGAAGCCAGTCATCTGTAAGAGGGAAGATTAAATGGCCACATATTGGAAATGTTTGGAAATTTTACTGGAACATGGGGGTGAAGACACCTACTCTTTAAATGAGCGTAGTGGGATTTCTTAATGTTCAGGTTAGGACATTAGCTCAATGTCTTTTCAGAAAGACAGCTGTCCCATCCAGTACACTTGGGAATTGGCGGTCTGCTTTGACCTGAGGAATGACTGCCCCCTTCTGACCCACCAAAGCCGCTTTCAAGCAGAGTAACGGTAGTTGCACGTTTTTTTATTTAGGAATTTTCTAGGCTCACTTCCAAGGTATGAAATGAATACTAGCCTTAAAATCATAGGCATACCTTTGTGTGTTGCTTTTATATTGCATCGGTCCTGTCTGAGTCAGAGTTTTGACAAAAAAACTGAACTATGCTGTGAGGCTGAGAGCTGTTCAGTCAGGCTGCCTGGAGCATGAATGGTAGAAAAAAAATAGATTTGTGCCTTTTCCCTCGAGCTAAATGGTGCATTTCATCAATATTGTTCTCCACTACATCTCTGAGGTTGGGATGTTCAGTTAAATATGATGAGCGTATTTGTTTTTAATGAAGCTTCATTAGAAAAACTGATGAGTTTCTCCAAAAGCATGATTTTCCATAAATTGCATTCCTTAATGTTATGCGTACCCATGCTAGAACATGAAGTAAAATGCATTTTAGTGTGTTTTCAGTAATTTAAATATTAAGGTATTACATTACATTACATTACAGGCATTTGGCAGACGCTCTTATCCAGAGCGACGTACAACAAAGTGTATAACCATAACCAGGAACAAGTATGACAAAACCCCTAGAGAGAAGTACCGGTCCAAGTGCAGGGAACAACCGCAACCAGGTATAATTATGACAAACTGAATTGACTAAAGGTAACAGATACTCTAAGATTTGCATCAAATATTTAGTAAGTATCCTGTTTGTTCAGATTTATACATTAAATCTGGAAAATATGTAGTATTCTTATTTAATAATATAATTATAAATCAAATATAATATGGAATATTTCTTGTGTGTATGGAAACCAAAGTGTATAAAAATACTTAAAACGAATCTGAGAATGAGCTGAGAATGTGCACCTTAACCACATGTGAATTGTTTGATTACAAATCTAAAATTGTGGAGTACAGAGCCAAATACAAAGAAAGAATATATTTCTTTCCCAAACATTATTGAGCTCACTGTAGGTGGTGCTTTGTTGTTTCATACATTGCAGTCTAATTACAGGCATTTAGTAGACAGCGACTTACACAACTTAGCATTACATTGCATTCGTTTATACAGCTGGTTGTACTGTATACTGAAGCAATGCAGGTTAAGTACAGTACCTTGCTCAAGGATACAGCAGCAGTGTCTGGGAATCAAACCTGTGACCTTTAGGTTAAAAGACCAGTTTCTTACCCATTATATGACACTGCCATCCTAATAATAGTGATAAAATGGATACAATTTTGCATCATTTTCTGGTCCTGTGTAAACCCTGTTTCAGAGGGAGTATACCGAACAAGCAGTCTACAGCTTGCCATGTGCAATTGGCTATTTGAAATGCTTAGTATTTGGCTAACGTACGTTTTCTCAGCACAACCTCTTAGGTGGCTCTGCAAATTTATGTAAATTCATCTTGTATTTAAAAACAAAAAAGCCCTTGGCCAAAGAGTTTGTATGCATATAGCCATCTTTTAAACATTATTGTGAGATGAAACTTACTGAAATGATTAGTTGCTGCTGTCAAGCCTACTGTTTAATGTTGGTTCACATTAATTTTGGGCATTTAACTTTGAAGAGCGATTATCCCTAAAGAGGAGTGAATATAACAATGCATTACAGCTGAGAAATTAATGGCCTTGTCAGCTTTTATTTCTGGCTCACAGCAGCATGTTTTTATTGTCTTCAGGACAAGGATGCTTCACTGATACATCTGTTTAATGCCAGATAGGTCACTTTGCTTGTACTTCTCCTCTCCCACTCCCACACCCCCATGTCTGGCATTCAGGCTATTCCTATAGAGTTCCCCCCTGCCTGCAGACACCACATTCAGTTTAATATAATGCAGTGTCAAACATGTTGCATTCATTTTCATGCCACTCATTTTCATGCCACTGGCTCAGGTGCATTTTGTTTTCTTCCTCGTCTTTGTGTAAAAGGACTGTAGCGTGAGTGAACTCGATCCTAGCCCATGTGCCCCTCTCCTATGCATCCTTATACAACAGTGAGTACTTTTTATCTCAATACTTTTCTCCAAGTACTGTCCAAGCACGCCTTGTCGGCCTGTCCCGCTGACACGGTGTTTTCCAGCCACACGTCAGCCAGCCCCCTCCTCCGACACTCCGCGTTCTCCTCCAGTCAGCCAGTCATTCTCCACAGCCAGCCTCTGCTTCTTTTCACTCCGCAGTCCACCAGCTGATCTCTGCTGTGCAGATATGTGTTCAGAGGCCTGCGAAGCTCGCGTCGGTGGCAGAGGCAGACTGCAGGCACTTGATTGACCTGAAGAATCGCCCTTGCGTAATAAAGCGGGGGATACCTTGCCGTGTAAGTCCTTCCCAGCCTCACTGATGCTACAGCCATTCTACATTACTACAGCTGCCAATAACATGGTCAGGGTTGAAATCTGTGTTGAGCAAGATTGCTTATCAGGGAATGCCACACAATTTTTTTATGCAGTACTATTTTCATATACTGTACTGTAATTTTTGGCAACCCCCAGCAACATAAATTTTCATCAAGTCCTCGGTTTATTTATTAAGAACCAAGATGCTGAATCGGTGGCATGTTTGTGGCTTGGCGCATGGGCGAAAACAATTTCACACATTAATGACAAATGTAGCTGCAAATGAAATGAGCATGCTTGTGCCACTGTAATTAAATGTCACTGTCACTATTGTACTTCAGTTGCTAAGATTAATACAGAACTATCAATATGCATGGAATTTCATAATGTATGAGAGTACATTAAATTGCTCTGTGAAAAGATCTTTCAGAACAATGTTCTTTCCCATGTGAAAAAGATACACATTATAAGTAATTGATGTAAATTCATGAAATAAATATGTGAGTACTGTTATGTTAAAAAAAACTGCAATGAGTTTGCAAAGTGAAGACCATAAAAAAACAGACAACAATATTTATTTCTTGCAAACATACTATGCTTCATGAAATATTTCTTAGGAATATGGGAAACCTTTTTCTTAAACTGTCTTTTGCAGGATGAGTGCACAGGACTAGGGGAGAAATTATGAAACCCAGAGCTAAGAGCTATTTATTATTTAGGCTAGATGTCCACATTAATATGCACTTTAATCCTCTGGTCTTCTATTCTCATTTTTTAATTCAGAATGAATAGCTCTTGTGAAATATATTGTGGGTGTGGTCATATGAATAAGGAGATTTCAGATAAATAGTGCAGCTGAATATAGTTTCATAGATGGCAATAGAAGAATAATAACAAACTAACTATGTGCATATCCCACTTGGAATACTTACTCTGATGTGCTTAAAGCACACATCACAAATGAATCTAAATTTGGAACATGTACAGTTTCTCTTCACTGTTAGTAGAAATAAAGTATGAACTAAACATTTCAAACAGCATTGGAAAATAAAAGCAAAAGCTTCTTGGCTGAGACAGCTGCAGGGAGTTTTCTGTGGCACAGCAATGATGCAAACTTCATATTTCACGCAAAGCCCTTCACATTTTCTTTTCTGAATCTGAAGCAAAAAAAAAAAACAAAGAAAAACAATGAATTGTGTGTATTGAATGTGTGCATTCAATATTGCCTGCATTCTAACAGGGTTAATGTCCCTGACCACATGGACAGGGTCAGATCAATTGTAATTTATTTTGTTGAATGGGGCTGGTGGATAAAGAAAAACAATAATTACGAGGGGTAAAGATTAGATAAAGGGAAGTAGTCTGTTTTTTTTTTAAGAGGCAGGAAGTTTTGGAACGAGGTTGTGCTGTGTCAGTGCACAGGCTATAGGAATAACCTATTGGCTGCATCTGTAGGACATGGCCCAATTATCCGAAATTTGACGCCCCCCTTAGGTCCCGAGGCCTGGTTTTCTGCCATGCTGAGTACAGCATCTGCCATTGCTGTCATCTTGTCAAAACAGAAAACTGGAAGTGATCTGATAAATTGCATTATTCCACACATAATGCTATCACTACTGCAAGTGATATTTTATTAAACAGGCCCAAATGCACCCAAAAACACAGATGAGACGAGTTGCCTTGAGACATATTTGCTATTGTTCTGAAATATACAAATCATCTAATGATGTGGAAAAACATAGTAGCTATTTCTTTTACGTATCTCCTGTGGGTATGTTAAAAAAATAGTTTGGCCTGGTTATGACCCTTGTCATTTATAGGTATGCTAATTTTAATGATCAATGCATGAACATACTGGAACTGATTTTAGACAATGTTGCCAACATTGAGGTCAGAGTGTTGAATGTTTATTTCTGTCATTGAATTTTTTATTCGATTTTCATTAGGAGAAATGAGACAGACTTGAAACTGTGAAAAGGGCATAGTCTGTGTAAGCATGCATGAATTCTAGAAGGATTCCCCTGACAGTGTTCCCTTTTGTAAATCTTTAAAAAATAGAATAAAATAAAAAACCCTACAGCACACCCAATGTGCCAGCCTCTAAAAGTCTATGTATTTTATTGATCCAAAAATAATAGAGAGCCAGCTGTAATGCAATTATGTTCATTGTATTTTAAAATACAGATACAAACTTTGGCTCTGGTCCAATCTCACCACAGTCCAATGTTTAAATTGTTTATACTTATTTGATTATTGCATTTCATGAATGATCTTCTGTGGGGCTCACAAAAGCAGTTTCTTATTGACAGTATATTACTCAAATTTAAAGGTAAAACACATTAGCCTGAAAAACATTTTATGTTTTGAAAGTAATGAGAAGTGAATCTATAAAATATATAAAAATACAATCTGCATGGTTGCAACTGCAGCCAACTTTAATAATACTTTTATTATTTAAAAAGGTCTCATATTAATGTTTGTTATATTATTCCCCTGGTTAGTCAAGTACCCACAGTCTGTCTCTGATAGCTACACTAGGTGTGCAGTGCTCTGGAAAAAGTAAAATTTTTAATATATTCAGTGAAATTTTATCTTTCAACAATGTTTCGCAAGGGTTGAGATAAAATATAGTCAGTTTTCTGTCTTTAGAAGC
Source organism: Anguilla rostrata (assembly GCF_018555375.3). Lineage (NCBI taxonomy): Eukaryota > Metazoa > Chordata > Actinopteri > Anguilliformes > Anguillidae > Anguilla > Anguilla rostrata. The sequence goes on along the minus strand of NC_057941.1, from coordinate 22,238,184 downwards.
ATTGGTACCTCAAAGCTACGCTCCATTCTGTATCAGTGCCTCTAAGCAGAGATGGATCGTAAATACATGTCTTGTTTTGACTAACCATAATACCCACGAGTCACTGAACTGAGAAAGAAGGACATTTTCGCACAGTGAGAGGCAAAGGAAATATTGGATTTTAAGAGTATTTGAGACTAATGTCATTTGTGCCACCGGATGGGGATGTGATGAGGGAGATTGGGGATTGCTTGCCGGCTCATTACTCCCTAGTCAGTGGATCCCAACACCCAGGGTGGGGGGGTCGGTGCAATGCACATGGGATAGACATACCCCCCTCTCATCCCCCCAACAACACTGCGCCAACACAAAAAAAGCACATTGAAATTATCCAGGTCATGTCACAATTGAGGCCCCTTGACATGTATCCAGACAAGAGGAATAAACAGAGAGTATTTGGTACATTTTGGACCACAAAGGGAACATAAATAATCCTTTAATTTGTGTTCCCATTATCAATTTAATATTATGGAGCCACCTCTCAAAGTTTTTGGGAAATAAGTAAATAAATATCAGTATTAAAAAAAACAAAAACAAATGTTAAACTGGTTCAGATTTGTTTCACACAGAAGGAAGCTGAGCTCTATACAAAGGTTTCAGAAATCATTTTGATATCAGATTAAAATTTGTAAACACTGGTGTTTAATTTAATGTCTCCAGATCTGAAAAAATTCCTGCTGTCTTTCTTTACTGTGCTGAATGACTGGAGAGAACAAAGAACGTTTCCGCAAATGTGCTGCTCATATCATCAACAGTGAGTGAATGAACAAACACCATGGGCACTGCAATAAGGGAAGCAATTCAGACGGCAATTAAAGACTGTAAGGACTTCTTTGGAAGCTTCTACTAACTTTAAACAACTTAGTGTGAAAACAACATTATTGTGTGGGACAGGCTGTACTGTACCTGATGGTGATTCTAGATAAGATTTGAAGGGTGTTGAAATTTTAATGAGCTGTTTGATTTGTTCACCATACTCAAGGACCTTCTGTTGTCTACACTTGAACAGGACCCAGTCAATCACAGATTTATCATCCAAGGTGGCAGACCACGAATGAACGAGCTTGTAGTTGTCAAGCAGTGGATGGTGTATAAATGAAATCCTCCACTTTGTCCACCTATTGTGACTGCCTGTGGGACCCTTTGTGTGCGTCTGATGGATCCGGTGAAGTTCAATCCCTTGGCAGTTTCGAAATATTGTACCTTTGAGTTAAACACAGCACAGACTAACATCCACGGTTTCCCTGTGATGCACAAGGAAACCATTTGGGATAGACGGATGTCTGGAGTATCATCTCTGTGAGGTGCGATGGTGCTCCAAGGCCTGTGTGTTAGTTCCCTCACTGCAGCGTGCTGAGAGCTTGTGTTTCTGCAGAGCTTATTAGAGATGCAGGTAAGTCAGTCACTGAATGTGCTGGCATGAGTCATGGAGTTTCAACCTTCAAGACAGGGATTCCTTAACTTTTCCTTTTTCAACATCTGCTGCAAGTGGCAATGCAGAGGCTAAGCACACTAGTGCATCTAAGCATTTGTAAATTGTGATGTCATTGTATCATAAATATATACAAGACGTGAATTTACAATGAATGACATTTTTTTTATTTATTTACATTTTCACATTTAGCAGTCACTTTAGTCCAGAGTGAAGAACAACAATGCAAACATGTTTGACAATTGGGATAGCAGGTATGTCATCCCACCAAGTTACGCCTTGGTGAGGTGGCATGCCCCATACCTACAGTATACTGCACAGAGAGTTGTCACTTTCCACGGTTTCCCACAGTAACAACCACAATGACCACAGACACACAGTCCTAAAAACATTAATAAAAACATCTTTGTATGTGTTTGTAACTTGGCATTTGTGTACACTGAAAACATATTTTTCTTCAGATAACCATTTACAATGATACAATATTGGCAGAATTCTCATCTCATTTGGTTTCTGTAGTCTGTATGTATATAGAATTAGTACTTTGGTCCTTATTATAGATAAATTCCGCTAGTGCTTTACTGATGCTACATCTTTACTTGCTGGTCATGTTGTTAGCCAGATCAGTTATTTGTCAGTAACTTGCTCATATGAATCAGGTGAATGTACTTATATATCACTTATAAGTTGCTCTGGATAGGAGCTGCTAAATCTGCTAAATGAATGTCTTGTCATTTTAAGAAACTATTACTTTGCATGTATCTTGTGTTGTGGTTAATCTGACTTCTGTGAAAGTTTATGGAAAATGCATAACATATAGGAAGTTATTTTTTCATTTCTTTTAACCCACTTCAAATCCCGTCATGACCCAACGATGGGTTCACCGCATCATTCTGCAACTTCTCGAAGAGAAAGTCATACTTGGAGAGTGAAAAATCCAAAAACCTTTTATTCGCCAATGCAAAACTACATTGGCGGATCCAAACCCAGGGATTTAAAGAGAAAGCTTGGGAGATTTGTCAAACACATTTAGCTATTTGGTGCTTTTCAGACCGTATATTCAGCAACTACATTTAAAATGGAGCCGCTTTGATGTTCTAAATTCTCTGAGCTTTTTTCTTGCTGTAAAGCCCATGTTTTCCGACGGACAATGCAAGAGTAGAACTACCACTCAATTCCCAGCAATGTCCTGCAGCCTGAACAAAATGGAATTTGGAGTCCCTGTCCCTCTAAGCTAACAGGAACAAACAGGGTTTTACTGGACTCGTGCTGCTTCACTGAGCACTCTGAAATACTTTCTCAGTCCTTTACTTTGATAGAATATGACATACTGTAGCATTCTCTGTGATTCTTCAATTAAACGGCTCCTTTAATAACCTTTATACAAGTCATTAAAATCCACATTAGCTTATTCTCTGAAGACTGATCAGCAGTTTTTATTAGTGTGATGTGTTGCTTTTCTATCTTATTGTAAAATGTCTTAGAGTACATTATGATAGAGTAAAAACACAATATATGTTCATTTATTGTAAAATGCTTTTACTTTTGAGTGTTATAAAAAATACTTAATTATTTTGATTGCTATTAGTTTACCTTACAGTTTTTAAAGTGAATCCAACTAGAGCCTGGCAGTATGCCAGTGTTCCTCAGAAAAAAAAGATGAGAAGTCAAAACTGAACCCCAGGGAGCGATTTATTTGATATGCAAGACACACACTAAGCCAATGACTCTCCAAAGGCTTTTTAAAAATGCGTTTTTTGGGAACAAGGGACAGCATAGAGGAAAATAGTTTAAAATCTTCCTACTTTGTGCTATTATATTTTTGTTTTGGCTCTGTACTCCAGCACATTGGATTTGAAATGAAAAGGGAACATGAGGTTCAAACACAGACTGTCAGCCTTAATTTGAGGGTTATTAACATCCATATCAGGTGAACCACGTACAAATTGGAGCCCTTTCTAAGGGACCAAAAGGAATTGGACAATTGGCTGCTCAGCTGTTTCCCTGGCCATTTGTGTGTTATTGCATCATTAGGTCATGCAAAAAAGAGCGAACAAAGGGTCTAGAGTTGTTTCTAGGTATGGAATTTGCATTTTGATGTCTGTTGTCATTTCTCAACATGGGGACCAAAGAAGTGTCACTGCCAGGAAAGCAGGCCATCATGTATCAAAAACATTGGGTGAGTCAAAATATAGTACATTATTTAATTAGCAAGAATGCACTGGTGAGCTCAGCAATAGCAAAGGCCCTGGTAGACCATGGAAGACCACTGTAGTAGATGACCGAAGAATGCTTTCAGTGAAGGAAAACCCTTTTTTAACAGTTAAATTGATCAAGAAAACTGTCCGGAATAGAGGCATAGATGTATCAAAAACTACCATAAAGACAACAGTACACCAGAATAATAACCACTGGTAAGCCTCAAGAAAAGAACAGCCAAGTTAGCTAAAATCTGTTAAAAAATCAAAGTGATGAAAAGAAGAGAGGTGTGGAGAAAGAAAGGAACTGCTGATGATCCAAAGCATGCCACCACTGTGAAGCATGGTGGAGGTAGTGTTATGGCTTGGGCATGTATGACTGCCACTAGAACTGACTCACTGGTCTATATTGATATGACTGCTGACTGCAGCAGCAGGATGAATTTTGAAGTGTACAGAAACATCTCTGCTCAGAAACCCCTTTGACGCCATTTTCCCCAAACATTATGATGCCCTGAAATGGGAAGACTATTTATAAGTGCTGTAATTTCTAAACGGTGAAACCAAAATGTATTTTTAAAAAGCCCAAATGGATTTACATAAAAGCTGAGAATATACACCTAAGCAGGAGGACATTCTCAAAGATTTCCCATCAATCTTTAATAATGGCAAAGTACGTGAGATCAAACATAAAGGATAATATGATGGAATGCATACCCTGAGCACAGATGGATGGAAGAGAATTTCTAATTGGCTTCCCTCAAGGTTATCTTTGATTGATATCAGTGCCTCCTCGTTCTATGGTTGTATTTTTTCCTGTAGGAACATCAAGGATAAGGCCTCGTGAGTTTTCTTATATTTACACTGTACCAGTGTCCGTGCAGTGACTAATCATGGAGGTGGTTCTGTTTGTTTCACCATAAATAGAGTAAATGCAGTCATGCCCTATAGGAGGGATAGGTGCATTTATGTAATTCGGGAGTAATTCACTTTTCAATGTAAAATGTGTAACAACACTGTATATGAATGGCTGCACAAAAGAACTACTGTGCAGTGTGTGATTGTGCAAGCAAATGCAGAGCTGAAAAGTTAGATCAGGGCCATCATCATCTTGTGTGATTACTGCAATTTCACTATGCAACTGCCCACTCAGCCAGCCTCCCAAACCGGGTGAAAGGCTGGTATGATTTATGTGGCGTTCAGGTGTCGATAAATGCAAATACAATGGATCAGAATAATCTGCATATTCCTTAAGAGGCAGACACAACATTTGGTAAAGATGACAGGAAAGTTGTATCTGCAGCTGGCTGAAAGAAAGCGTTCATGGCAAACATGTTCAAAGACAAGATTGGAGTCCTCACTTCGAGGCTCGTTTATATGAATCACCCCTGAGACAGAGGTATGTAGGGAGGGTGTCTGAGAGTGTCTGTCGACTTTATCGGACACTTAGTCAACGACTCAGCAGGTAGTCGTACATCAACCATGGTTGGAATTAGCAAACAGTTATCTACATCGTGTTGCCACACCAACTGTGTTTTATGTAAAAGAAACACAGTTGGGATGGATACCTTTCTTTTTACTCAGTAAAAAGTCAATACTTTCATCGCCTTGGCATGAGGCCAGTCTCCACTATTATAAGCCTTGTGAATGCCAGATCCAAAAAATGTTTGTGGTGACATACCTTACAATCAAGGCCAACCAACTGCCAGAGAAAGGGTCCTGTACTCCACCCCACCAACACCATTTTTTTAATTTCCATCCATTTCTACACTCCATGGTCATTTAGTACATGTTGGCTTGCAAGACTCTGACCAACCAGAGGTGTCACTATTGAGCAATCAGCCCAGGGACACTCTGCTGACTGGAACTGTCCATCCCTGGTGATTCTCTTGGGCCATGAGAGTGGCTGGCAGCCACACAGTAGGCCAGTTAGGGCTTTAGCCTCTATATGACAGTTTGAATGGCACACACTCAGCTGTGAAGCGAGTGTTGGTCCCCTGGTGTAAATCCAAAACCCTGGATAAATCACTACTGGTGGGCACTGTATAATCTCATTATATATAAAATATGTGCCCTATGTCGTGTTCCATGTCTGTTTTAGATGGTAATAGCATATTCACAATTGAGACAATTAAGTCAGTCTGCATTCTAATGCAGATGGTCTATCTGGTCATTTAATGAAAAATCCAGACAATATGATTTTCCACTTCGTAAATTGAAATGCAGCTAAATTTTTTTTTTTTTTTAGATAACTGATTATTGTGTGGCTTAATTAGTTCCACTACCTTCTATTATACCCTTCACAGACTTAATCAGTTTAATGGGAAAGATTTGGCAAAATGTACTGTACTATAAGAAATACTATTACAGCAGCAACAAACTGTTGCTAAGTAGCCAGCTTTTATCTTGATAGAAATACAAATTAAATTGATCATATCAGTTTTAAAAGACATTCCACAGACATGAATGCACGTTATGTCACTGCATAACACATGATGAAAAATAATTGGTGTGGGAGATGGAACAACAGAATTTGGAGTGCCACGAAAGCCTACACATGGAAGATTTCAGTTTTAGATCTTAATGACGAATAATTGTTGTTCATTCCCAAAAATACCAGACAAAAACTACATGACTCATAGTTGGCAAAGTTCAAAACAAAATAGTCTTTAAAAATAACAATGAAAAGGTTGCTTTAGCTCATTTGATCTCATCACCCAATTAGTCTGGGGTACCCTACGCAACAGTAAATATTTTACTGTAGTGCATCTTTACATCTGTATAGGCTGGGTGTCTTCTTACAAGTGTTAGGCAGAGTTTTGTATTTTAATAAAATGTTTTGTGTATTTTCATCTTTAATATTTCTTTGCTAGGTGAATTTGGCCCCAAAAATGTCTTCAGTAGAGAGAGAACAGAAATGAACACTAAAAAGCGGTCATAAAAATTATTTCCAAATTTTTTAGTAGCTACTACTGAGAGCTATGGGCATTTTCTAATGATTGATATCACCCAGGTTTCCTCCATCTAATCTACAATATGAGTAATACAAGAAGTTATTAGCACAATGTTAAACTGTTATTTCGGTTATATTTGTAAAACTTTCGTAAACACATTTGTAATTAGACTGAATTCTAGTATAAAATGAATGTGAGTATTTTTACTACTGCTGCTGCTTCCACTACTACTAAATCATGCACTCAGTAATTCCCATTTTATTTTAGAGGAGGGAGCAAACATTGAATTGCCATTGACAAATGGTCTTTGGACAGTAGGACTAAACAGTGGACTTTCCCCTTCGGCCAGGAATGTTACCCCCCCAACACACACACACACACATTAGCCAAAAATTAGAACATGGTTCTTTTTTTTTAATTTGATGTGTCTTTCATTAGAAGGAATATGTTCTGCGTAAGTCCGAACTGGAGTCAGCCCCCGTCTGTCTGTCTGAAGGAATCTATTTCTGGTGCTGTATTTGGCTTCATGGTCCAATGCTCCGTTTTAATTTTAGATTATCTTTACAAACCGTATAAAGTGTGAAGCGATTAAACTGACTTTTTAACGTTACGTTTTGAAATCCGTAACGTTGATATAAGATAAGCGTCAATAGAATAAGAATACAAACCGCAATGGCACGAGTTCTACGGCAAAATGCAGATAAATCACCACAGATTACCGATTTTTGCAAGATGTCTATTTGTATTTGATAACTATTAGGCTATCTACAACATCGTGCGTGCGTGCCTGAGACAAAATGCTTTTCAGGCGTTTAAATGGGAAATAATTCGCACAGCTAGCGTCGGTACATCGTCATGTAAATGAATTTGGATTGTAGATTTATTTGATGTTACGTCCAGGGGGAGACACTCGGGCAACTGGAACAGTATGCTAAGATTTGCAAGGTGCAGGTAATGAAAGCCTATCACGTTGACTGATCACATAATTTTCCGGAGACAAACGGCTGGTATGCTACTCGTACTGTAAGACATCGATATATTAAAACATGCTACGCATTTAGACAGACGCCAGTTTGTTGCGGATCGTGTCTCGCTAGCAACAGTCTGCAGCTTAAAGTCAAGTTTACGGTCATTCAGGCATTGGCAGGCTGCGGCGAGGCTGTCCCTAACACACAACGAGCGTAGCGTAAATGTTTCCCTCGCACCGACTTGTATGAGGTCATTCTACATATTGTGGATCTAGTGTAGGCTACAGCTTTCCGCTGGAATCGCTTTGCTGAACTTCATGTGCAATTCCAGTGTTAAAAAGGGCCAAGGCGAAATGATGAGAAGATGCTAACTCGGCTCTCTGTTATTGCGCATGATACTGCGGTTCCAGTGAAACTTCACGCTCCAACTCACCTTGAAACAGGGCTCGCCTGGTACTTTCACAGGAGCGACGGAGGAGAAACCAATCCACGCCCCAAAACCTCCCACGCTATCCAATGGAAATGTAGCGGAGGCGGATCCAGTAGCTAAATTGTCATGCTTGGTTTCACGTTGGCTTTGCAAGCCAGCTCCGTCAGCCTTCGTCTCGCTGGTGCAGGTGCTCCGTCTCAACGAGAGGATGCGAACGGAGAGAAGGGGAGGGAAAGAATGAAGGAAAGAGCAGAGGAAAAAGTGTATAGGGCATGAATATAAGGGTATCAGAAGCAGATCGTGCGTTCACCGTTCAGGGGGGTCGGCTATGAAAGATTTATTGAAAGGCGCAGTTTGAGATATGATGAGGTTTCTTTCTGGTTGGCAATAGTACTATGATTTGGTATGTGGCCACTTTGATAGCAAGTGTTGTCAGCACCCGCGGAACGGCAGCTCAAGGTGAGTTGAAGTGCAATGTGTGATGTTTCCCGTGCACAAGTTTTTTTGCTCAGTAAATGTTTTATTCTGAGATTATTCAAATGCACTTTAAATTGCCATGCAGGTTATATATAAATACGTGATTATTTGAATTTCACAGCAGTTATTTTCGTATTGTTGCAGGTGTTCGGGCTGTTTCATTATAAGCAATTGTATTAATTCTAGTTTAACCAAATCAGCGCTGGACACTTTGGTGTCTCAAGGATTGGTACGAAGACGATTTGCGGTTTAGGATTTTAGGCGGTCTGCTATAAATCTACCAAAATGGTGAAACGCACGGCATTACAATTATAGTTCTAGAAGAGATTAGTCTTTGATTGTTGAAGATTTACTGATGTAATTATAGATGCCTTATTCTGCACAGTTAAAAAAGGGAAAGCCCCACACTAAAATATTGCGTGCTGATGAAAATATGAATGAAATTCGTGGAAGAGAATAACGAGATTTTCCTTAGTCATGCATTAATAGCCAAACATTTTGGTGATTAAAGAAGGCACCCAGTACTTGCCAGACAGACCGCTGTAATCAAATTGGTATGTTGTACGTTCTATAAATAGCCATTCGTTGTGAATTCCTTTTTGCCAGGAGATTAATGTGACTGTGACGAGCCTAGGTAGATGGTTCTGCAATGGGGCGTGCGAGCTCCCAGCGTGGTGTAGAACAGTAATGAGTAACCG